>NC_080048.1:3679829-3784829 GCF_026212465.1 Amaranthus tricolor | reverse complement strand
GTGAGATGTCTAAGTGGTCGTTGTGTCGTGATGGAGGTCATAGGTATGGTGCTAGCTAAAGTTTTCAACTATGTGATGAAGGGTGTACGTTTGTTACCTTTGACAACACTAGTTGAATTCACCTTCTAGCGGGCAAACGATTATTTCGTTCAAAGACGTGAACGTGCTAATGCATGGTTACTTGGAGGACACATGTGAACGTGCTGATGAGGGCAGCATTTCGAGGTACGCCTTGGCGTACCTCTTATATTTGATAGGAGCTGTCTTGTTTGCTGATAAAATAAACATCCAAGTTTAGCTCCTATATTTGACATTACTTGACGACCCCTAGGAGCGCATCATCGAGTATAGTTGGGGCTCCGCGGCCCTAGGATACTTGTACAGAAGGCTCTGTGGTGCTGCCAAGAAGAATGTAAAGGATATTGTAAGACCCTATTACAGGTAACAACAATAACATTTGATTCTACTTTATACTTGTTAAATTACATACTAATTACATTTGCTTTTGTTACTTGTGGGCGTGGGAGCATATTTTGATCGGCCAACCTTGCAGAAGTGTTGATCATGGTGAAGCTGCTCCTCTGCAACAACCTCCACCTGATGTTGCATATGGATCACAGTGGAATTTTGCGCGCCGAACGCGCAATCACACACGGACCTATCTAGGATTCTACCGGGATCAATTAGACCTGCTGTGACCTAATCAGGTAAATATTTCAGTACTCATTAATATTACTGTAATTTAATTAACACATAATTTACATTTTCATAACATATGTTATAGTTTTTGTGGGACCCGTACCCTGCCAAAGCCTACGCAGCTATGCCCGAGCACTCGGAGATTTAGTTAGGTGCGTGGAGAGCTTATGTGCCACTCATATGCTTTGACATTGTCGAAGTAAATCTATCGGAGCGCGTACTACGCCAATATGAGTTGGTACAGGGCATTCCACTACCTTGCGACACTAAACCCAACTTGCACCTGATTTCGTGCAAGGATCAGGGTACGATGAATTGGACGGAGATCAACGGGCGCCACATCGCTCGTTGGGATCACAGACTGGAGCTACTAGCCCACGATGCGCCAATCGATGTTGTTGGCGCGCCTACTACACGTGACTACATGCCGTGGTTCTTCTCCATCACTCGCCGATGGATAACACCACGTGGCATCATTACACCGACCCATTATGCTCCTGCAGCGCCTACGATAACCTAATTTGTAAGTCTTCATTTGCATTTAAATTATTCTGTTGCTGATTAAATAATATAATGTTATATTAACTAACTATTAATTGCAAGCACAAGGTGTGGCAGCCGTGATCCGGTCTAGCCACGAGGAGCCAGTGAGGGAAATTGCACAAGGCATGCTCCTCAGCTAGCAGTTCCAACACTTCATACCGGAAGTCGCAGCGGAGTCATCATCGGCTATCGCCTATGTGCACGTCTCATCTCCTCCTTATGACGTTCATTTGTATGAGATGGACTTGTCATACCCCAGTGACGTTGAGAGGACCTCGCAAGCTGGGCCATCCCAACCATCAAAATACCAGTCCCCTCCCCTATCAGAGCGACACACGAACGCTTCTTACTACTGTAGGAGGCGTAGGGGACCAAATCAGTTGGATAGGGTAGATGAGGATGATGATCGTTAGCTTTAGGTTTTTGTGTATTTTGATTGACTATGTATATATATGTTTATTTAGTTGTATATTTCAAACATTTGTATATATTTAGAAGCATTAAAAAAATCAACAATAATTCAATTCAACAATAACAATAAAGAATTAATATAAATTATTGAAAATTACCTTAACTTAGGATGATAAATTGTTGAATATGAATGAATGAATTGAGTTATAAGGTTTTGGTATTTATAAAAGATTGAACTAGTCAAAAAAAGTCAAAGATTGAACTAGTGGAAAAAACTTTATTTGCTGCGGTTATTTGGCCATAATATGCTGCGGTTTTGGCCCGCAGCAATAGTGATAGCAGCAAATGGCCTATTTTAAATGCTGCGGTTTAAAACCGTAGCATAAAAAAAGGCTATTTGCTGCGGTCTTCTTAAAAAACCGCAGCAAATAGTGTTTGACTATTTGCTGCGGTTTTTAAGAAGCCCGCAGCAAATAATCGCCTTTTTTTTTTAATACTTATTTGCTGCGGTTTTGTTAAAACCGCATTAAATAATGCTTTTTTTTTATTTTACTTTTTTTTTCGTTAAATAAGCACTTATTTGCTGCGGGCTTAATAAAACCGCAGCAAATAATGCTTATTTGCTGCGGGCATCAGGAAAACCGCAGCATTTGTACTATATATTTTTTTTCTTTTTTTTTTTTGTTATTTACTGCTGCGTCTAAGGAAAAGCGCAGCAAATGACACGCAGCAAATGAGGTTTTTTCCACTAGTAACTGCGAACAGGGGTTGACCCTTTTTGACTTTTTGGACCAGTGTTTCTGTTCGCAGTTATTAACTGCGAACGGCACCAGACCTCAAGTTTGGAAATTAGACGTTTATTTTTGAAAATAAGTTGAATTGTCCTTATTTGGTGCTTTTTTTTTTTAATAAGTTAGCTTATTCATCTCTTTTTAACATTTGGCCCATAACTCTTGTCTGGACCTACGAAGCCTAGCTTGTCTTAAACATACCCAAAAGCTTATATCACCAAAAAAATATGAAAAGTGAGGCTAAGATTAAATACAAATTCTTAATTAAAACTGTCTCATCGTGAGACAGCTTAATATAGGCTGGTTTAATTGTTAATTTCTTAAAACTTAATAGAAAATTTGTTATAATTTAGTTAACTGCTATGTAAGTTTAACTTTAGGCTGCTTGTATGACCAATCTCACGGTGAGACGGTCTCATACAAGACTTGCTGAAGGTTAAATTTGTTTGTGAAACGCTTTTTTACTTGAGATTTGTAGCTTCTAAGTTTGTTAAGTAATTAAAAAATGTGTTTGGTAACTTTTTTTATTGGGTTTTAACTTTTGAATCTCTCTTTTTTTAAAAAAATTGATAATAAATTTTGTAAAATTTCTCCATAACAACTAACTTATGCAACGATATAAATATTAATAAAAAAATAATTAGCATCAAACTGATCTAATTAGCCAATAACTGATTACCAAAAACCTCTTGCTTCTAATTCCCAATACAAAAATAAACAATAGAAAAGACTTTTACCTACTAAATGAATCACACATTTTTGCTTTTTACCCTTTCAAAGGCCAACATCCAAAACTTCAATAAACTTATTTATGCACAATATCTCATACATGCACCTCTCATTACCAAAAACTAAACACAAATAGGATTAAACACATTCACCTACCAAATGAATAACACCACTTTTAGTCATTGCATCAAAAAGCATCATATTAATTACCTTCACTTTCTAATATCTATTTTTGGTGAGACTTTAGTTTAAAGTAAAAGTCTTTCTGTATTTAGAAAGATGCCCTTTATTTCAAAGACAAAAGCATCATGCTATTACAAGGTAAACTTTCTCATGCTAGTCAAAAATTAAACCTTTCGGTGCTTAGCTTAATCAATAAATTAAGGAACTTAAACTAACAATATTAGCCATCAGCAGCCCTTCCTAATCCCACTTTTAAGACTCAACTTGTTGGTATTAAGAATAAGTCCAAATCAACATATTCCAATCAATCACAATAATTTACTATTTATGCAATTGTTTTTTCTAATTATTATGCATAAACCTATTATTATAAGAGATATTTTTTATTAAGGATGTCAAGACAATGATAGACCTTGTCATTAGAAATTTTATTTAGTTAATTACTAGTTTTAGGGTTTTCTCATCTTCTTTGTTTGTTGATGCTTTTTACTTATTGAGAAAGATAGTTAAGATTGGATTCTTCACTAGTTTCCCTTCATTTCAAATAATATTAGGGATAAATAAAAACTAATTGTAAATAATGTTGACTTTTTATTAGAGAAATAGTTTATCACAAAGCTACAAGTGTCCAAGATGTCCAAGTCCAATCCAATGCAAGGGAATTAATTTTGTCCAAGTCTTATTTTGATCATAGCATGCACGGTCCAAATAAGTCATCAAATGGTTGTACTTTGCTAAGTATGACTAAGTACTTTGTTGAAAGTATAAATTAAAGGGTGTCGGTTACAAGGAATTAATTCCAAACAGTTTTGGAATACGAAGGGGCATGTTTTAAGGAAATTTAAAGCTGGTTTTTAATCTCATTTAAAGCTGCAGTTTTGGAATTCAAAGGGGCATGTTTTTAGGAGTATTTATGGCTGAATGTTAACCTCTTTAAGTGGGGGTTACTAGGCATTATTGTAGGAGTAAAATGCAATAATAAAGAAGCTTAAATGGAGGAGTAAATGGGAGTTACCAGGCAAATGAATGGGCTGTTTTGGATGTTACTTTGCACACTTGAAGGAGCCATGTGAAGAGTTTAATTGCTGGCCATTTCTTCCCTAGTTTTAATCTTTGTTTAATTAGTCTTAAGTGTGTGTAATGGAGATTAATGTGGACATTGATTAGCCACTTAATTCTCTTTTATTTTGTTGTCTTTTTATTTTCTTTTGTGAATTTATTTAGGCAAGTGAAAGGTTGTAATTATTTAATGTAAGAATGCTATATATAGCATACTTTGATGAATGAAAAACACATCCAGAAATTTGCCAAAAAAACTTGTGTTTTGTTTATTGAACTTGACTTGTGTTTAGTCAACTTTAATTGTCCAAATTTGAGTGTTCCAAATTTGAAGAGTTAGAGTTTTAGTGAGAGTTCCTAAAACTAAAGCTTGTAGTTGACGATTTGGTGAGAGTTCCCTAATCTAAGCTACACCCAAACAAGTGAGTGAGTGTTCCTCCTTGTTATATCCTCAAGTTTAGGGTGAGAGTTCCCCTAACTAATCTGATCATACAAAAAAAAATATACTAAAAAACGTGTGACCCCTTTAACTTATCATTTTGTAACAAGGTTTCTCGTCTTGTTTACACATCATTTGGCGCGCCAGGTAGGGGGAGTTTTTCCATACACTTCCAAAGGGGTCGAATACCTACATATCACGGGAGAGAATCAAGATTTGAGGGTAGCTTTGGAAGCTCTCAATCGATCCATTGCTAGTCAAGAAATGTTGGCCGAGACTAATGCCAATCTACAAGGGAATCTTGCTGCCTTAATGGCAAGACTCTTGAACGAGCAAGATAGGAGAGATCAAGATGAAGAACCTCCACCTAGGAGGGAGGATAGGAGTCTCAAAGTAGACGTCCCTTCCTTTGATGGGTCACTTGATCCAGAGAAGTACTTGGAATGGGAGAAATCCTTGGAAAGGTACTTTGAGTATAAGGATATTCAAGAAGAAGTGCAGAAATATAAGATAGCCAAGGTGAAACTGAAGGGCTATGGTGACAGTTGGTTGCAAGGGGAACAAAGGGCACGTACCCTTAGGGGTAAAGCTCCCATATCAACTTGGAACAAGATGAAGAAACGGATGAGAGACCGTTTCATTCCTCACAATTACAAGCAAAGCCAATATGTGAAGTGGAGTACTTTGCAACAAAATGGAGATTCCGTGGAAGACTACATCAAAGAGTTTGATAGGCTTGCCATTGTGTGTGAAGTAACTGAAAATGAAGAGCTCAAAATGGGGCGTTTTGTAGCTGGGTTGGATCAAGAATTACAAGACAAGCTTGAAGGTTACACTAACCTCACGTTTGTGGAAGCTTGCAAGCTTGTGACCAAGTTTGATGCTAGGAGGAAAAAGAAGAAAACGCCTACCACTACTCCAGTGGTGCGCAAACCACCCTTCACCTTGAAGGAGGGTTCTTCCTTTAGCAAGTCAAATGAAGCACTTAAGAAAGACAAGAAAGACTTCAAACTTAGCGACATTGTCTGTTACAAGTGTGGAGGTAGAGGTCATTTCAAGAAGGATTGTCCTAACTCAAGAGCTTTAACAATCCAAGAGGTTAAGCTTATGGCCACGCAAAACATTAATTGGGAGGATTTTGAAACAGAAGAAGAGGAGATCGAGAATCCCAATGAAGAGGATGGGGAAGAAGATCATTGCTTTCCGGAGATGGAGGACAAAACCAATCTGGTTGTTAGGAGGGCATTGCAAGCACGAGTGGAGGAGCCTTTGGCGCCACAAAGGCAACACATTTTCATCACCAAATGTAAAATTGGTGACGAGGTATGTGATTTAATTATTGACGGGGGTAGTGAGGCTAATACTGTGTCAAAGACTTTAGTGTCTAGACTTGGTCTTACCACCACTAATCATCCACACCC
This sequence comes from Amaranthus tricolor, assembly GCF_026212465.1. NCBI lineage: Eukaryota > Viridiplantae > Streptophyta > Magnoliopsida > Caryophyllales > Amaranthaceae > Amaranthus > Amaranthus tricolor. The sequence continues at coordinate 3,778,554 of NC_080048.1, read as the reverse complement.
TTACAAGTTGAGTTGGTTAGATTCTAATTCTAGTACGGGAGTTAGAAAGCAATGCATGGTTAGTTTTTCTATTGGCTCCTATCATGATAGTCAATTGTGTGATGTTGTGTCAATGGATGCTTGTCATATTCTGCTCGGTAGGCCATGGCAAACGGATAGAAAATCATTTCATGATGGATACCATAATACATACACTATAACTCACCAAGGGAAACAAAAAAAATTACACCCTTTACCACCCCCACGGCTTTCACAAAAACCACACAAAGAAATTTCTTTATTGTCCTTTAAAGAATTTGAGAGGGAGTTTGAAGGTGAGGGAGAGTTGTTCTTATTATATTCCAAAGAAATCCACGAAAAATTTGTGAGTCAAAATCCTAACTTGGCACAATTGATTAAGGAGTTTGAGGATGTTTTTCCTAATGAGTTGCCTAAGGGGTTACCACCTTTGAGAGGAATTGAGCATCAAATTGATCTCATTCCAGGCGCACCATTGCCAAATAAACCTGCCTATAGATGTAATCCTTTAGAAACTAAGGAGTTACAACGTCAAATAGAAGAGTTGATGGGTATGGGTTATGTGCGTGAGTCTATGAGTCCGTGTGCTGTTCCTGCTCTTTTGGTTCCAAAAAAAGATGGTACTTGGCGTATGTGCATTGATAGTAGAGCTGTTAACAATATTACTATCAAGTACAGGTTTCCAATTCCTAGGCTTGATGACATGCTTGATGAGTTAAGTGGTTCGAAGGTGTTCTCAAAAGTTGATTTGAGAAGTGGTTACCATCAGATTCGAATGAGGGAAGGGGATGAATGGAAGACAGCTTTCAAAACGAAGCATGGGTTGTATGAATGGCTCGTGATGCCGTTTGGTCTTACAAATGCACCTAGCACTTTCATGAGATTGATGAACGAAGTGTTGAGGCCATTTCTTGGCAAGTTCGTGGTGGTATACCTTGATGACATCCTTATTTACAGTCGAGATAGGGATGAGCATTTGAAGCATTTACTTGAAGTTTTCACTGTTTTGAGAAAACAAAAATTGTATGGAAAACTTGAAAAATGTGATTTTATGTTATATGAGGTCAATTTTCTTGGTTACATAGTTTCAGGTGATGGCGTGAAGGTGGATCCTAGCAAGGTTGAAGCAATTCAATCATGGCCTAGTCCTAAAACACTCACGGAGGTCCGTTCTTTTCATGGACTGGCTTCTTTCTATAGAAGGTTTGTCAAGAATTTTAGCACACTCATGGCTCCTATAACTGAGTGTACTAAAAAGGGGGCGTTCGAGTGGACTCCACAAGCTCAAAAGGCCTTTGAAGAAGTGAAGGAAAAAATGTGCAACACTCCTATTCTTGCACTTCCAAATTTTTCCAAGCCGTTTGAGGTTGAATGTGATGCAAGTGGGAGAGGAATTGGCGCCGTGTTGATCCAAGAAGGGCGTCCAATCGCTTATTTTAGCGAGAAGTTGAGCCAAGGCAAGCTGAATTATTCCACCTATGATAAAGAGTTCTATGCAATGGTAAGAGCTTTAGATCATTGGTCACATTATTTGAGGCCACAACCGTTCATACTACATTCTGATCATGAGTCTTTAAGATTCATTCATGGCCAAAAGAAGCTGAATTCGAGGCATGCTAAGTGGGTGGAGTTCTTGCAAACATTTAACTTTTCCTCTAAATACAAGAGTGGGAAAGCTAATGTTGTTGCGGATGCCTTATCTAGAAGACATTCTCTACTTGGAGTGGTGGAAGCTAAGATTCTTGGTTTTGATTTGATCAAAGAGTACTACAAGGAAGATGGCGATTTTAATGGCGTCATGGAGAAATGTGTTCATGGAGTTTATGATTTATTTTCCTTACATGATGGTTTTCTTTTCAAGGGAAATAGATTATGCATTCCTAAGTGTCCAATTAGAAGTTTGTTGATTCATGAAGTTCATGGAGGAGGTCTAGCTGGTCACGTTGGGATTCAAAAGACAATGGAGCTTCTTCAAGCTCACTTTTACTGGCCAAAGATGTTAGCTACGGTTCATCATGTGGTTAGTCGTTGCTCTACTTGTCAAAGGGCAAAAATGGTGTTTCATAAGGGTCTTTACAAGCCTTTGCCAGTTCCCGAGAGACCTTGGGAAGATGTTAGTATGGATTTTATTGTAGCTTTACCTAGAACTCAAAGGGGTAAAGATTCAATAATGGTGTTTATTGATAGGTTCTCAAAAATGGCTCACTTCATTCCATGTCATAAAACTGAAGATGCCATGAAAGTGGCTAAGCTATATTTTGAGGAAGTGGTTCGTTTTCATGGGGTGCCACGCACCATTGTGTCCGATCGAGATACAAAGTTCCTAAGTCATTTTTGGAAGTCATTATGGCGTCTCATGGGGACTAAGTTGCTGTTTTCTACATCACATCATCCACAAACCGACGGTCAAACCGAGGTGGTGAATAGAGTTCTTGGTTCTTTGCTTAGAACATTGGTTAGTAAGAGCACCAAGGATTGGGATGTTAAGCTTGCTCATGCCGAGTTTGCTTACAATAGGACTCCTAGTGCTACTACAAAGTATTCACCTTTTGAAGTAGTCTACGGGGTTAATCCCTATGTTCCTATTGATCTTATTGCTCTACCTCAAGATAAGTTTGTGCATGGAGGTGCAAAAGAGCAAGCCGAGTTCATGGTCAAGATTCACAAGGAAGTGAGGAAGAATATTGAAAAGGCCAATGAGACTTACAAGAAACAAGCCAACAAAAGAGTTAGAAACGTGAAGAACTTTGAAGTTGGTGACTTAGTGTGGATTTACATGAGGAAAGAAAGATTTCCTAGTCAAAGGAAAAACAAGCTCATGCCACGAGCTGAAGGTCCATTTGAAGTAGTGGAAAAGATCAATGACAATGCATACAAGGTTGATTTGGGTGGAAGGCATGGCGTCTCAAGTACGTTCAATGTGGGTGATCTTGCACTATATTATGATGATGAAGAATTGAGGGCAATTCCCTTTGAAGAAGAGGAGGATGACCAAGATGGTCAAGCTACAAGTGTCCAAGATGTCCAAGTCCAATCCAATGCAAGGGAATTAATTTTGTCCAAGTCTTATTTTGATCATAGCATGCACGGTCCAAATAAGTCATCAAATGGTTGTACTTTGCTAAGTATGACTAAGTACTTTGTTGAAAGTATAAATTAAAGGGTGTCGGTTACAAGGAATTAATTCCAAACAGTTTTGGAATACGAAGGGGCATGTTTTAAGGAAATTTAAAGCTGGTTTTTAATCTCATTTAAAGCTGCAGTTTTGGAATTCAAAGGGGCATGTTTTTAGGAGTATTTATGGCTGAATGTTAACCTCTTTAAGTGGGGGTTACTAGGCATTATTGTAGGAGTAAAATGCAATAATAAAGAAGCTTAAATGGAGGAGTAAATGGGAGTTACCAGGCAAATGAACGGGCTGTTTTGGATGTTACTTTGCACACTTGAAGGAGCCATGTGAAGAGTTTAATTGCTGGCCATTTCTTCCCTAGTTTTAATCTTTGTTTAATTAGTCTTAAGTGTGTGTAATGGAGATTAATGTGGACATTGATTAGCCACTTAATTCTCTTTTATTTTGTTGTCTTTTTATTTTCTTTTGTGAATTTATTTAGGCAAGTGAAAGGTTGTAATTATTTAATGTAAGAATGCTATATATAGCATACTTTGATGAATGAAAAACACATCCAGAAATTTGCCAAAAAAACTTGTGTTTTGTTTATTGAACTTGACTTGTGTTTAGTCAATTTTAATTGTCCAAATTTGAGTGTTCCAAATTTGAAGAGTTAGAGTTTTAGTGAGAGTTCCTAAAACTAAAGCTTGTAGTTGACGATTTGGTGAGAGTTCCCTAATCTAAGCTACACCCAAACAAGTGAGACCCCTAATCTAAGCTAGTAGCATGTAGAACGTTGACCTAGCTAGCTACTTGATAGTTCATACTACTTTTTTTTTTGGAAACGATGATAGTTGATACTACTTCATGCAAATGGATTGTTTTTAAGCAAAACCAAACACATCTTCCTCTATTATATCAAATTTGCTACAATTTTCTTTTTAATTTGTCCCATAAAATTTACATTATTTTGTTTTTGACTATAATATGTACTCTTTTTTTAATATTTATCTACACATTTTTTTCATTTTTTCATAAAATTCACTTACTCACTTTTCTTAATTTTTCTGCCAATACATATTAAAGGCAAAATTGATGTGACAAGAAGAGTGATGTATGTGGTGGTCTAGTCTTTGTTTGTACCGTCGGTTTTGCCTTGCTTTTGGCTTGCTAGAATGTGTCTTCTCTACTTTTTTTTGTAGTGCTTTCTCTTAGCACCCCCACTTCACTCAAAGTTGTTCATTTCCACTTTTTTTTGGCTTTTTCTACCTTAGCCAACCTGGTTTTGTGTATTGTTTATAAGCTTTTGTTGTAACTAAGTTTGCATCCAAAAATGATTCATTCAAACTTTTGGAATAAACATTTGGGTCAATAAGCTATAATTCATCTCAATAAATTGAGTGATTAGATCATTTGAGTGCTACTTTGTATTATAAAAACGTTATGGTAATATTAGGTTTTTTATTCAGAATTTAGTGGGTTGAGTGTTACTAATATTATTAGTAGTATAAAAGATGATATCAGTTATTTATTTGTTTATCCAAATTTTAATAGTTTGAGCACTATTTGTATTATAAAAGATGATATAATGATATTCTTATTAAATAAGTTTTAAAAAAATCAAATAGCTAAAAAGAACCAGCATATGATTTATTTCTAGCTCTAATTATAATCGAAGTAGAAAATAAATGATATATGTATATGCTGCTATTATAATTGTTTGTGGTCAAAATGCAGCATAAAGTCAAAAAAATCGCAGTACATCAGCTAATGTTTCCGTTTAGTGTTTGCAAGTATGTTCATCCTCCATTAGTTGGACAATTTTTCATTTTACAACTATATTTCCAAATTATAAATAAATTTTTGCTGGTAGATTACATGATGGATTTGAATTATTATCAACCTATCTTTATTCCTTATTGATTTGATTTTAGTAACAATATAATAATAACAAAGTCAATAATAATAATAATAATAATAATAATAATAATAATAATAATTATTATTATTATTATTATTATTATTATTATTATTATTATTATTATTATTATTATTAGGTTGTCCTACATACAGAAAATTTAAAATGCTTAGTTTATAGGTCGAACAAACAAGTGTGGACAAACTAATGAATTACATAATCATATATGTCTAATAATAATTATTATTTTCATACTATATATGTTTCCATAAACTATTGTGTTTTTGTATTTATATGAATGATAGTATCCAATAATTAATAGTGATTTAGGTATGTTTAGGTAAAGTTAATTAGTAATGCTCTTCACTATGTTTTGTTTTATTGTGATGCATCATGTGTAGCATCTATATGAATATGATAATTGATGACTAATGCCTTTAGGCATACATAAACTTTGAGATTATTCTATGACAAAAAAAAAGTCAAAATTAACTTCAAAGGTTTATAGGAAAATCATCAAGTCGGTCAAAACATAAAAATAGTACATAAAAAAAAAGTTTATATAATGTTTAAAGGGTACATATAAGTATTATGTACTATGCCCATATAACTTGATATGTAGTGTGCGTTAAAGTATATAACATATTTTAGGGTTTCAACTATCTTATATTTTTGGTTGAGTTGGTTTCTTAACATGGTATTAGAGTTAACGTGATAAGAGGTCACAAGTTCGAATCTCAATCACCCTTTATTTAAAGTGAAATATTCAACGTTAGATATGAGAAGAGTTTATTTTGCATTTACACTTCTAGTCCAAAGGACTCTTGTGTACGTGAAGGGGTGTGTAAGAGTATAAAACATATCTCGGTGATTTAACCATCAACTTAAACTTTTGACTGAATTGAATCCTTGACAACATATACCCATTTTCTTTTTCAGTAATTGTAAATTTTAATTTTAATTTACGTTTTATAAAAGGAGCAAGGTGCTAGCATGCCTTATACTTATATATGATTGACCTAACACAAGATGAAATAAAAAATGTTTCTCAAATACAAAATCCACATCCACATCCACATGAAGTGGATTCAATCAATTATAAAAGGTAGAGGCAAACTAAAAATTAATGCAACTTGTTATATTCTACATACTATACTACGTACTTTATGTTTATACTTTATATAAGCCAATGAAAAACTCCTATGTTGTCTCTCGCTTCCACATATCTACACAGAATGTAGTTTTACGTGCTTTTAGTAGAAAATATAAATGGGAATATTTCTTATAAAAAGAAAATAAAAGGCATTATTTTTAACAAAGTTTATGGATATGAATAACAACATTCCTTTAAAACTTGCATGCCATTTTAAAATAAATGTTCTGTTAGTATTAAAGCAAGAATAATGAACTTTTTTGAGTGTATTTATATTTATGTAGTACGTGAAGTATATCGTATATTTGTAAATATATACATTTTATGATTTTTGATACAAAATCGATGCTACATAATAATCTTCTACAATAAATAACCGGTTTTGTAGAAATGATTATAAGGATATTTTTGCACAAATAGATGGTTGAGTGGTAAAACAATTTAATGCTAATATTAGAAAATGATTTTGTTGAAACCACTTGAATCACCTTTTTTTAACAAGTTGCTCCTAACAACTGGTTAAACCAGTTGATAAAATCTAATCAGTCATTTCAATTAACTATTAGTTTTTAGTTATCAGTTGTTTGCCAAATATCCTTATAACAAAAATTTATTTAATTTACATTCCATTCTCCTCATTGGTCCCAATACTATGAAGTGGTATTGTTATGTATATATTTTTAAAATATTAAAAATACTCTTCCATCTCACAAAAAATGACTTTAATATGTATTTTTTTTTTGTATTTACGACTAAAGTAATATATTGTAAAAAAAAGTCATTTTTATCGGTAAATTCAAAAAGACAGATACAGTATGTATGGTTTAATAGTTGCATGTATGGCCTTGAAACCTAGATCAATGTTCAACTATGTTGAACATCAATTACTAAAATAGATGCACTAGAATGTGGCAAACATTCTATGGCTGTGAAGTTTAAAGCTAGGCAATGACCTGTCTAAATCTAATCATAAACCTTAACTGTTTAATTCAATTGGCTTTAATTGGAGACAAAACAAAGTCATATATACTGTGTGATGGAACTTCCACTTTGTAATTGTTTCATGTCATATTTTTTGGGCCTAGTTCGCCATCTAACTTTGGAATACTCCTAATGGATTAACCCTTAAATTGTGTATTCATAATGTGTCGTCCACGTGTCATCTCCTTCGTGAATCATGCTAAATTATGTTGTACTCCCTCCCTTTCAATTTAATTCCTAATATCTTTAATTATGAATAATAAAAAATTATAAAAATTTAATATTAATAATATTTGCAATGAGAGAAATCAAACAAGTTCTCAATTGACTATATTTTAACTTATAGATTAAAAACTAATCACAAATAATGAATGAATAGTGCCATTTTTACCAATATTGTAACTAATTTAAAACGGAGGATGTACTTCCCAAGTATAGTCTTTTAAAAGTGTTTATATGTCATGTCTATTGTGCTTTGTGCCAAGTCATATCGTAAATTGTGTCATATCTAGATGGCGTTTATGCTGGCCCGACCCACTTTCATTTCTAGATAAATCATATAAATAATACTCCCTCCGTTTCTTTTTGTTTTTCCCATTTACTTTTTGCACAATTTTCAATGCAAATTTTAAACTTCAGTATCTCTAAATATATATAATAAAAAAATATAAAAAAATACATAATAAAAAAGTATATATTTAGACCAATCTAACGAGATCTCACATGGATATATTTTATCTTGTACATATGTGTCAAAAACATTGATTAAATTTCTTTCTCCTTAAGGTAGAATATTTCACATAAGAAGAACATTAGAGAATGAAGGGAGTAATTATTTCATCCCTTAGCTTGATAATTATTTCGAAAAATAAAATATTGAAAATAAACTTTTTGTCCATATAATAAGAAAACGATAAAATCTTACATAACAATGTAAAATGTTATTCCTAATTACTTACATGTCATATGTATTTTTCCAATCTTTTCCATTTCTATTTTTAACAATAAACAAATTACAACTACTCTAATTTTTACCTACTTTTAAGTAGATTTTTTATTCACTTTTTATGCTTTTAACTACTTTTTAATTTCTCCAATACAACAAACAAAACAACTACTCTAATTTTTTCCAACCTCTCTTTAAGATTGGCTTATACAAGTGTCGTAACATGTAGGAAAAAGTCAATATAATCAGTTGGTAAACAAGCCAACTGAATTAGTCAATTGTCAAACATCTCATTATATCTTGATTGTGGAAACTAGGATAAACAAGCCCACCGCATACTTATTAGTGCCAAATACTCTACATGAAACAAATGATTGATGATATTCAAACTTATAGTTTTCTGTCACATTGACTTATGATACGTAACTAATTCAACCTAAAACGTAAATCGATGATTAAAACCCCAACATATATTAAATATATATTCTATCAAAATATGATAGTTTTTCCATACACCCACACAAACTCATAGAGGTAAATTACTAGAGCAAAGGAGAGTTTTGAGACGTACAACTCAAAGTCTCAACTTCATCAACTTTGTTGAAAAGAGACTTTATGTACACGTCCATTGCATTTGCCTTCAACTTTAAGGGTCCAAGAAAATTAGTGTAGCACTTTCCACGTACCATTGGAAAAAGCTCTAAATCTAAGTCAATACCAACCACTCAAAAAGAATGATTTTAAACCTTTTGATTACTTAGCTTTGTTTCCTAGCTTCTTTATTGGGAATTCTTAACATTGACATCTAGCTACAAAACTACTAACAAATTGCATTTTCATCTACCTCATACAATTGCTCCTTTCATTTATTTAAATAACCCATGCTTTTTTTCCAATTTTTGGGGTCATAAAACGGCAAATGTAAGTACTAAGCCTTTAATAATAAATTATACAAATATATATGATAATCAGATTTTATCTCAATTCAAGTATGTATAATAACTTTTTCTATACGAATTAATCTGAGTTTGATTCTCATTACCTCATTTCCTAATATTCTTTTTCCCTTGCTCAATTTACCATGTACCAAAAAAAAATAATAAAATAAATTTAGTAAACCTAAAAACATGCAAATGTAACATATTACAAATTATTTTTTGTTATTTTGCTCAAACAAACTACGTACAAATAAGTTCGATAAGTTCTATTGAACGTCTTATTGATCACAATAATAAAAATAATACTAATGAATAATAATCTATTTAATTTGTTTATTTTCTATAGAATTATAAAGCTCTATATATTATGGGTTAGTCTAGTGATTAAATACTTTTTTTTTTTATCATTTTGATTGAAAATTTGATTTTAATCATTTAGATAAAAATATTAATTTCATCTTTCGAGTTCGCTTACTTGATCTTATAGATACGAACATAAAAAGTCATTCCTACCCTAAGAAAAGTCATTGGTGCTTGAATTATGATAGAGAATTAGAGATTGTGTTTTTCCATTTTATCCAATTCCCTCCAACAAAAGAGGATGTGCAGCTTTTATGCTCACGTGAGGGAGAGTGTGTCGTCTGTCAATTTCAAGCTTACAAATAAAGAGGGCAGAGAATAATTAAGGTCTCACTAACTAATCTTGCTTAACTGCACAGCTAAAAAGCACATGATTTTGCAGTCTTGGGGTTCTTAATTGTATTACATGATAACAATTTATATTCTTAAACTAGTGCTTAAGCACTTAATCACATGATTATGCACTGTCTTAGGCTTTTTTTAACTTTAATTAATCAAGGTGTAGATATTTGTGTGGTATGATATTTCTTATGCACCATTTATTTCCCTAACACAAATTCTCCAATGAAATAGTTTCATGGTGAAACCATTTTTATTGCACTGGTTTAATATATATTTTCATTCTTAAATTGATCATTTATAACTTTTTACGACCCGTTTGGTTAGTGGTACTAAATGGTGATAATGGGAATGATTTATAATGTAAAATTTTAACAAAAGTTTTCATATTCATTCCCATGGTAATGTAATTTTGATCAAAAATAGATTTTTTGCTTATAAATTTGTATTACCACCTAATACCACATCTCCAAAAGGTAATGCATAGGAAAATGAGATGATTGAAGTTGGACAAGCATGACCATCAAGGTAGCAAGAGATTATTCAACCAAAATTACACTAATTTTCATTCTCATTACTACCGTTTAATACCACCTACCAAACGGGCCGTTAGTGATTACTTACAATCATAATGTGATCAATGATAATCTTAAATTAATTACTTTTTATAGCCTTAAAGTAATCACTAATAATCTTAAAGTGACCAATTAGAAAAATGAGTTGTTTCCCTTATTAAGTACAACTATATACAAAAATCAATATATCTATAAATACAATAATCCTATTAATATATGGTCCAAAAAATTGTTTTTACTTAGGATTTTATGTTTTGAATTGAGAAATTAATAACACTATTAATCGATATTTTCTTAAATTGAGATTATTAGGGTATTTAATTCTACATTTCTATAATTTTTTTTGAAAAACAATTAACATAGATATATAGTTGATTTGATCATATAATTAAATTATATTTTATCAGCTAGCCAAAAGCATATATTAACAAGTTATTTCAAATATTTGATTCCAAGGTTTTTAAATCGATTATATAGTCAATTATGAAATCCATATGTCATTAATATATTGATGCTTTATGATTGGATTTAGAATTCAATCGATTTTCTAGTTAATCAATTAAACTCAAATTTATTTAAATGATCGTTGAAAAATTTATTTCTTCCACATTATGCATTTTCCATGTAAATTCCTTAAAAGTGAAAATGTAATGAAATTTTTTCCACTTTGATAAAGACAGAGAAAATTTTGCTTTCCCAAGTGATAATAATTAATCATTTTATGTAAATGTAAATAATTAGACATTTAGACGTACATTTGGTTAAGGTAGCTAATGAAGGCTAACTTCTTAGGAATATTTATTTGTTGGGTCCACGTAAAGATTTTCCAAAAGCATCAATCACATGCCGTGCCAATGGGGTTTAGGTAGTGACAAGTCATTAAATTAATATAAAAGGAAAAGTTTAAATGCTTGGCGTGATGCCAAACAACTTTTTTTTTTCGTTTTCAATTTTGACAAAAACGCTTCGAGTTATTTGATGGATTTTAAATTGAGAAGTTTTTAACCGTTGATTATTCATTGTGTGAATTAGTTAGTTTGTTTGATTAGTTGATTAGTTAGTTTGTTTGATTAGTTGATTGAATAATATAGATTTTTTTATTTATTATTAGTTTTTTAAAGAGTGAAAATGTTTAGTGTAATTATTAAATATTTGTTATTGATTGTTTGTTATTAAAGAAAATGAGTAAAAAAGTAGTAGATAATGAAAAACTATCCATGTTAGTTTTTTATGTTAGTTTTTTATGTTGCTTAAAAGATATTTTCTCTTTTTTTTGTTCACTTTAAGTTTTTAAATTTAAATTTGATTTTTATATATTGAAGATAAAATATATTCGTGTAGGATCTTGTTAGATTCGTCTTAATACAAAGTTTTTAATATATATTTTTTATAATTTTTTATGATGCATACTTACAGATATTAAGACTCAAAATTTGCTTTAAAAAACGTGTAAAAAATAAAGTGGACAAACAAAAAAAACGAAAGGAGTAGTTTTTTAGATCGATTAATTAACAACGAGCACTTTTTGGTTATTTAACAAATGAAAAATCAAAAATCAAAAATCAACTAAAAAGTTATTTGTCAAATACATAACTCATTTATAGTATTTTACATAAAATTGTTTTAAAATTTTGTATATGTATTTTGACAATTACGTTAAATTGATTTCATTTTATATACTTAAATTATTTTATAGCGAATTTTAAATAAATAGGGCTACTTAAATCGGTTAGTGCTTACTTTTACCTTTAATTGCTAGGAAAGTTGGTCGACAAAATTTACTCATTCATGAGAATATTGAATAGATATAGCTTTTCAAAATTTTGTAGCTTTCATTTTCCTTTCTCTATAAATAGACATGCATGAAAGGTGAGAAAATTCAAAATTCTTCCTTATTACAAGCTAGAGTGAAGGTTTAAAAGATACAAGTATAATTTCTTCCTTCATTATTCTTCAAATATTAATTATTTTGTATATTACAAATCTTGATTTAAAAAGGTCATATTTTGTCATAGTACTTTTGAAAACCAAAAGTAATTTTGATTTTGTAAAATGACAATAAGCCAGAAATAAATCACATATGATGTGTGAGTCAGATCATGTATTAAGTGAAGTATATATTACTCCCTCTGTTTTTATTTATATTTTTCATTAATTTTTGTGTAAATTTCAATGTTAATTTAAAAGTAAAATAATTTTTATTGTTGATTTTTAAAAAGTCTAAAATATTGATAATTAAAAAATATTATTGAGATAAATCTATCAAGATTTTACATAAATATATTTTTTAGTATAGATTGATAAGAAATCATAGTCAAAATTTTACACTAAAATTCATAAATTTTATTTAAAATCACATATAAAAACAAAGAGGTGTCATTTTTCCCGAAGAATCTCATGCTGCTTATTAACACTGATTCATTCTCAAACATCTTTTTTCGTACATTATATTTTATTCATTATTTTCCTAAATAAGGAGTAATCAATCAAGCGTAATAAAAAAATTATGAACAAAGAAAATACAACATATTTGAGGAAAATAGATTTCATCTCCATGAGAAACACATGAAATTTTTTTATTTTTTCGTTAAATTAAGCTAAAAACTAAAATATTATTGTTATTCTTATTATTACGATTTTTCTAACCTACCCATCTAGTACGTGCATATGTTTACACAATAATTTCCTAAGTATTTTAAATTCAAAAGAAGATATTTTATAAAATAGATAAATATAATAATATTTTAATGAATATTCTAAATAAAATCTTTAAATCGTTACCGATTTTATTATCTAAACCTATGCACCTGGTAAATAGATCGGAAAAAGTAAAGATGCATCCTTATAATTCCTTTCTTGTAAAAAGAAGTGACTTGATGGGTAAGTGAAAGGTTATAATCACAAAAATAGCCGGCAATTCTGAATCGGGAGATCATGTTAAGGGTATTTTCCCATGTTTACAATTGTAAAGTTTAAATCCCAATTAATTAAGTAAAGCATCATAATACAGCTCCTTTTTCCACTAATAAAAATAATAAAGGTAAGACCATGAAGAAGCACTAATTATGTTTAATAAAACAAAATTATAGAAGTATATATTAATATTAATTGAGTAGGTGTATTAAAAGTTGTGAACTATTATACTCAACATTTTAGTTTTCTGGCCAAAAAGTTAGGTTTTACGTTGTTGACATCTGACAGTGTCCAAATTTTAATATTTTTTGACAATGACCTTAATTTGGTGGAAGAGGATCTAGATAGAGATGTTATATATAATTTGTTTAATAAGAACTAGCTTGAATGAAATTGATTTATATTACTTCTATTATTATTATTATTATTATTATTATTATTATTATTATTGAGTAATGAGAATTTTCTACATGTAAGAATATTTAAGAAGATGAATTAAACATTTTGTAAACATCTATTAGTAAAGGGTGAACAGTGTTGTTTCTGACAATTTTTAGAGGCGAAATGTCAAAAAAGGGCTCTTGTATAAATAAAGTTTTAGTTCTTTTTTCTCAATTATACATCATATAATTTCACTTTTTTCCATTACATTAATGTCAAATAAATGTACGCATTTAAGATTATATAATAATAAGGTACTTCTACACAAGCTAATTTTTAATAATAAGAATCAATTCAATTTGGCCTCTTCATAAATTGGATTCTAAGCGATTGCACTTCAACACTATCCTAGAAACGACCTTGAGTGTGAAATAGAAAACGTTCAACTAATAAGCTAATTCATAATTTCATAATTATCAATGCAAAGTATTACACAACTATACCAGTTAAAATAGTCGGTCGAATAGGGTTGTGGGTCCGTCGCTTTTGATCGGATAAATTTGATATTATGACGTGGAACTAAAAATAAGTCAATATAATTGAATTTGGGTTTTGTTTAGATTTGACCCAATCATTTTGGCATTTTCAAGTCGCATTTTGGATTACGGGTCACAATTTTCAAGTTATAACTCACTAATTTTCGATCGAATTTCAGATCAATTTTAAATCGGATTAAATTTTGACAACTCTATACGTAACTATTTTAAATATCTTTATTATTTTACGTGGTTTTTCAATCACAATTATTTTTTTTTACTAAATTCAACTTACTTTACTAATTTCTAGCGATCTTTTATATATATATATATATATATATATATATATATATATATATATATATATATATATATATATATATATATATATATAAACTGTATGTTACATTATAAATTACTTATTGTGTATTTTTTGCAATATAAAGTATTTAATGATTACACATAACCATATATATGATTTGGTTATGACTTAGTATTGCATGTGTTTCTTGATTAGGTGATAACTTTGCAACTGAAGCACGATGCTAATTGACAACAACACAAAGAGATGGAGACATTTCCCCTTCTTGGATGTCTTTGTAACTTACATTTCTGTATGCTACATGTGATTTTAGTTTATTTTGTACTTTTATTGCTTTATATAGCCTACTTTATTTTGATGTTTGATGCCTTTTTCTATAACATTCTACTTCATTTTCTTGGTTTTAGGGACACTATAAACGATCACCTAAATCAAATAAACAAAATTTTATATATAGCTTAAGATTGGAAATTAAGTGCAACTCATCAAATTAATTAAAAAATTATTTATGTGAAGCTCTACTTGTTGTTGAATAATCGAAAATGTTCTCTTTTTTAGTTTTATTATTTAACAAGGATAAAATTTTATACATCTAAGCTTCTTAAATCTCACCTTTAGATGAGAGCCACTTAATTAAATTGGAGTAATAAATTTATTATATATATTAAATTAAAGTAGGATATATGAGTTTACATTTAGATGTTTTAAGCATTTTTTATTACCCAACGCCTTTAATAAGTTACATAAGTTTTGTAGCATAAAAAGTTAATTAATTTATTTTTATCACTTTACCCTACATTACAGTTGTCTCAAATAATACAATGTCATATTATATAGCCTCAAATTAAAAAAAAAATTAAATAAAATTAGTACATAGTTTTAATGTGTAAAAATATATTTCATAAGATTACAATGTTAAATTATTTGTATATGTATCTTAAATGATATATTGAATTAGAAAAATAAATTAGCATTTAACATGAAGTGACACGATTTTTTTTAAATATGGACAATAATTGGAACATACTTCTTCCGTTTTAAAATAATTACAACGTTTGACTTTTCGCACAGTCTAAGGCACTAATAGAATACTTAATATCTCAAATTATGTATAATAAAAAATTATAAAATTTTCTTACTTGACTATGTTTTTACTTACAGATTTAAAAATAATCATAAATCAAGGGTAATAAATGAATAGAACAATATTTTTAATATTGTAAGAAATTTGAAACAGAGAAAGTATACTAATTTATCTAATTGATCCAAATACTAAATAAATTAAAACTTTAACATTGTTGTTGTTTTTCACTGGCCCATATGCCTTATCTTAAAATATTCTACTAAAAACCAATGGTTGGACAAATATTGTTAGTTGTGGCATTTTTTCACCCTCCAAGTTTGTAAACATGGACTTGTGATTGATAAAATAAAAGACAAATGGTAGGGATCATAAAAGTAAAAAAGACGCACATAATTATAGAAATCAATATTGGATCTACATATTCTTGGGAGGCAGCAAATGTATCTTTCCTACTCCTCAATCTACTTTTCCAGATCAGCATCACATGATGCCACTTCATTATATAATTCATTTTTACTTGTGGGTTACACGACATGCCCACTATAATTATTTACTAATCTTAATTAATTAGGAGTTAGGACTACTAAACTATTAGCTTCTCATTCTTTAACCTTTTAGATTATTACCCTCTACTAGACGAGAACCTCTTTAATTTCAGTATTAACATGTGTATCCTATCTCTTGCTCTGTTGCTCATATGGCTTTTATGCAGGGTCGTCCCTAAATTTTAGGAGTCTTGTCTTAAATTTATGTTATAAACTCTTATTATTCAAAGGAAAAAATAATTAAAATATCAGTATATGATAAAATATCTCTATTGATTACACTAATAATATTTGACTCTTTATTACTTGGTTACTCTCGTGTAAAATAGTGTATATGTTGTTCGCAGTAATTAAAACAATAAATCAAATAAGTATAAAAATGGATTTTTAGGACCCCTTTGATAGTAGGATCCTATGCAGTAGACCGCTTTGCTCATGAACATAAGATGGAAGTTACAAAAATGCGTATGCTGAGATGAATGTGTGGGCACATATTGATGGATTGAATTAGGAACCAAGAGTTTAGAGACAAACTAGGGGTAGCCCCTATTTCTAAAAAAATGCTCGAAAATAGATTGAGATAGTTTGGACATGTGCAAAGAAAAACTCTCGCCGCCCCTGTGAGGAGAGTAGAAAACATTATAGTGGAGGGTAAGAGGAGTCGAGAAAGACCCAAGAGAACTTGAAATGAGCAGATAAAAGTTAGCTTGCGTGAATTAAACCTCTCCGAAGGCCTGACTAGGGATAGGGGTAGTTGGAGGCGTCATATTCATGTTTTAGACTACTGATGTCCTCGTAGTTTAGCTCTTTGTGTTCGTGTCAACTTGCTCCTCTTGTTTCTTTATTAGTTTTTTGTTTCTTACTTTTTTTGTCCCCTTTTTTGTAGGTGGGTCTACTTTTTTTATTTATAGACCTTTATTTTATCTTTTCCGTGTAGCTACGCCTTCGTTTCTTTTCGTTTTCTTTGTTTTCGTTCCGTTTTCGTTTCTTTCTCGAGCCGGGGGACTCCTTTGGCCGCGCTCTCCTCTATGGGTATGAGTTGCCGCCGTCCTTCTCTCCCCAGACCCTGTCCATAATTTTTCTATGAGCGGAATATACTGGGTAGGATGATGATGATGCTTTTATGTTGACAACTTAAATATTGGATTTTTAATAGGACATAAGAATATAGTGTTTGACTTTCATCACCTACTAATAGAAGAATTAACCCTATTTTCCCATCTTAGCTTGTGCTGACTTTGAAAGTATGTGAAAAGGTAAATTTATTAATAACCAAAAATTTAAATTAGTGATTGAATGCAATAGTTGATTTATATTTTGTTTCACTTTATTAGAAGTGTTTTGTGTTGTATTATCAATTATAAAATGAAGATGGAGATCAAAAATAAAATAGTTAGTGTGAAGAAATCAACTTAATTAAGCTGATAGTTAATGCCTTTACTTCACCTAGTTTGGACCTTTTTTTATCATATGAGGATGGTCCATTCTAGTCAAGTGGATCTCATAAATAAATATCAACATAAATTTAAACATTAACTACTATTTTATTTTTAAAAACAAATAAATTGTTTCTTAATTTTTTATTTAATACTACTTTCTCTATCTCATATTAAGTGTCCCATTTAGTTACGCATATGTTAATGCACTTATTTATGTCTTAATATCTTTATTTTAACATTATTAAAAATTATAAAAAAATTAATACTAAAAATAATCTTTGAATTGAGATGAATTAAATTAATAATATCTCACTTGAATATTATTTAATTTTAGATGAAGAGTAAAGCAACACATTCTTAACAAACTTTAGAATCTATGATCATATGGGCTAGATTCCCAGAACAATGGTTACTAGCAAGAATTAATTAAGGTGAATTTAGGATCACTAATTTATTAATAATCCTATATATATATAAATTAAATGACAATCTTTGGGACCATAGTAGAGTATAAGTATAATAATGCTAAGACATTGTACTTGCATTTTTAGTTTCGTTTTAACTATAATATTTGTCGTTATGTTGATTCCTGTCTAACTTGTATTTACTTAAATAAATTTATTACTTGTTAATTCAACATTATAAACTATGGGGAAATCACTAATTAATTTAATAATACTATGCTTAAAAAATATTTACCTGCCGCCCTAATTTTGTCGTTGGTGACCTTGTTGTATATAGGCTTGTGCATGCTATTTAGTTTTTCATTTACCATGGGTTAAATATGAGTTAACGACTTAACGTAAAAGAATGTTGTTGGATAAAAATTAAGAAAAATTGTCAGAAAATACCTAATAAATGTTTTTTTTCAAAAAGTATCTGATAAAAAAAATTTTGCAAAAAAATACGTAATAAAATTTTTTCTTTTTCAAAAAGTACCAAGTAACGATATTTAACGGTCAATTCAAGGAAAACGTTACTTGGTATTCTTTGGAAAAGAAAAAAATTTTGTTAGATATTTTTTAAAAAAACTTTTTTATTAGGTACTTTTTGAAAAAAATACCTAAATGCGGATCTAGATAATCTATGGCAAATTAGTAATATTGACAGGTGGGTTTCGACAGTATTTAGTGAACAATCCCTACTATAAATACAAATTCTCTCACTGTTTCTTAGGTACGTTACCTTGATTACTACAAGTATCGATAAAAGGCAATCATTCTTCTACTCTCGATTGGTTTATCTTAAAATGGATCTCACGTTCACAATCAAGCCCGAATCTCCATCTTGTTGAGCAAAAGACCATAGTGCACTCATTTTGGTGAGTTAGGTAATACTCTTACTAACTTAGACATCGGTGGAGAACTCTCCGGAGAACTCCTTATCGGCTCTCGTTTGTTAACCTATGCAGGATCACTATTGAAGATGTTCTAAATAGTAACTTAACTCATCAACAAAGACCAATCATCATCAGGCAAACTGATACTTGTAACTTTAATTACTTGTATTTGACCGGTGATTGGTCTAGTCTTAGACAAGAACAACATCAAATAAATATGAACTATAAATTAATAGTTTTTAAAACAAAGTTATGAGACACTTGATAATAGAAAAAATCGTGTTGCATTGCAACATGCACTTTATTTCCCCTTATTATAAAAATTAACCACTTTTAAAAGGTTCTCACATAATTGGAAGATTGAAGAAAGTACTTCAAAGAATATACTATCCTTTCTTTTAATTAATAACTACACTTAAATAATAAGGAATATTCATCAATAAATCTTGTTTATAATATTTTTTAATTGTGTAAAGAAAAACCAGTTAAGTAAAATCTTATTTAATATATACTTTTTAATGCATATTTTATTATATCAGATATTTCTATATATAATTTTTTTTAATTAATTTCAAGATCAGATACTTAATATAAAAATAACTCATTATTAAAAAGAAATGGAGAATAGTAAAACCAACACTGAGCCCTCAACTATCATGAATGAAATTTTTTTGTTGAATACTCCCTCCAATTCTTTTCAGTTGTCTCATTTAGTTTTTTGACAGTATTCATCGATCACTCTTAATTTTTATTTTATTCTTAATCTAAACGTCAAAATATAGTAATGTGGGATCTTGTTTGATTCGTCTCAATGTAAATTTTATTAATATTAAATTTTTTTTTAATTTTTAATTATGCACAATTAAAGTTGTTTAAAATTAAATTAGTGTATTGGATAATGTGTCAAAACTAAATAGAAAAACTAAAAAGAATTAGAAGGAGTATAATACAATCAAAGTTAACATGACTAAAAGACAAACAATCATGTCTTTAACGTAAATGAGAAGTACATGTGTTGTATGGATATAAAATGAATATATAAATATTTTCTTTGTTTCATATTAGTTGCAACATTGACACAAATGACATTATTGATTCATCACTCTTAATTTGTGAATAGTTTTTAATCTATAGGTTAAAATATAATTAAGTGAGATGTTATTTGATTCGTCTGATTGCAAAACTTATTAATATCAAATTTTTATTATTTTTTATTATACATAATTAGAGATATTAAGAATTAAATTAGTGCATTGAACTGCGTGAAAAGGCAAATATTGCAAGTAAATTGAAACGGAGGAAATACAAGTTTAAATCTTATCCATCTTGTTTTTAATATATCATTTGACATGAATTGAGTTACGCAACAAATTTACACAAATATTAAGTTCAGAGTTATATATATATATATATATATATATATATATATATATATATATATATATATATATATATATATATATATATATATATATATATATATATATATATATATATATATATATATATATATATATATTAGAATTTTAAAATGTGGTATCCTATTGGGCTTCATATAAATAATTAAATCACCACAACATAATTTGCTTTTAGTGGGATGTATTTTGCGACTTTTAATTTAAATGTCGCTATTTCAAATTTCTAATAGTATATATAGATGATTTAGTGACATTTATTAGATCCTTTAGCAGCATAATAAAAAATCACACTAAAGCTTTTTTGCAACATAGGTTAGTGACATTTCTCACAAATGCCACTATACAGTATAGTAACAATTACATACGCCACTAAAGACCAAATAAAATGTCACTAAATCACTTTATAATGAAACTTAAAATAAAAACCAATAATTATTACACTAAAAATATGAATTAGTGGCATTTTTTAATGCCACTAAATCTAATATTATAAAAAAATAAATGTATCTTAGTGAATTAATATTAAAATCTTAATAAATGTTTAAAGTTCTAACTAATTTGATGAGATGGGCAAAATAATGCAATTTCATACTTTTAAATTTACAGAATATATGTAACGCTAATAACGTACTATGTATATATCGATTGCTTAGTCTTGAAGTTATCAAATCAAAGTTGACATGAAAGACCTATTTTATATTCGATAATAATAGGATCCTCATTGTAGTGGATATTAACACACATTTAAATTACAAGTTTTTCTGCTTCAAAGAAGATTTGTTTCGTACATACTTTATTATTACTCGTATTTTAATAAAATCTCTTGTTTGATTTTAAACACTATTATTTCAATTGTAGATAGTTTTAATTATATTTGTATAATAAAAGGTTAATATTAATAAAATTTATATTGAGTCAAATTAAATAAAATCTCAATTGAGTATGTTTTGGCTTATAAAATGAGAATAAAATACATATAATAACTGATTAATATTGTAAAAAATAAATACTTCATCTGTTCCATTATACTTGATATATTTGACTTTTTACGCAATTTAATGTATTATTGAGATTATTAATATATGAAATATGCAAATTTAAAAATTATAAAAAATTAATATTACAAAATTATAATGAATATTTTAAAATGGAGGAAATATGTAAAGCTAAAATTTAAACAGAATAAGACGAGTATTTAATTAGTTAATATTCGACCTACTATCCTTTCTCCTTTTATTGATTTTCCACTTTCCTTAGTGATGATAGTTTGTTTGGTCAATCTTCAATCAAAAGATTTAATAATATTTGTGATTGCATGCATGCATTTAATTTAATAACGTGCTTATGATGGATCTCGTACACAAAAAATGAATATGGAATGATGGAAACTTGCACTAATGGGTAAAATAATGTATACAATTATATCATACAAACTAATAAAATGTTTCGAAAATGATAAATATTATCTTAATGGAGTCTTGACAAATAAATTATATTAGTTTTTGATAGTTGATTACATAATAATATTTATCTAATTTAAAATTTGATTTTTTTGAATTGGAGCAATTCTATATACCTAACCTAGAATTTGATATATTCAATTAGATGAAAAAGTGATGTATTCGATACATTAAAAAAAATCAGTGTTAAATTTTTGCTTAAAAAAGTCATGTATTTAATAAATTTAATCACCATAATATATACTTGCATTACTCTTTGAAGTTATATTTTTATATATTTCATACTAATAAATTGCACGAAATTTTATACTAGTAATTGAATAATACATTAAAAAGTTGTTAAGAAACCAACTCAATTAAAAATTTGAATTGATTTTTTTATATATAAATATTATCTTAAATTGATCTTATTATTTAGAGATCGATTCAGTTAGTATAAAAAGAACTTATTATTCTGTAAATTATTCACTATTTAAATAAACTCTAGCCTAATTAAACACATCAATTTTAGTATAAATATTCTCCCCTTTCTATTGTAATTTTTCTTTATGTTATTGAGTCAATTACTCTTGTTGGTATTCAATCAATACAACATAATTTTAGTTGAGCGAATCGTGTAAAATATTTGAGGCTTTTATTGTTCTTTTAATTGGTTACATATATGTTTTTATTATTTAATTCACGAAGAAAAAAATCCGGCCGCTTTGACTTTTAATAGAAAGTTTTCTTTTTGACGAAGATTTTCCATTTAAAAGAGAAGGTTTATTTTCAAATTAGTCCAAAAATCAAGCATTAATACATAAACAAATGTACAAGTGAGTAGAATAACTTGCACCTTTGGCTTTCGGCTTTCGCTTTTGAATGGGCATTTGATTTGCAACACGTACCTTCACTTTTTGTCTAGGTAACGTTTCTTATACTTATAAGGGCGTATTCAAAACAAATTCGACAATTTAATATTTATTTGATCTTGTAATTGAATTTAATTTAACCCGAATTGAAAATAAATTAAAAAATTATAATATAATCAATGCGGACACAAGACTTAATTTTAAACCGACCTGAAATATCTGACCCTAAATCGACTCAATGACCCGAGTGAACACTTTTATGTCTCTTTCTATTGCAAAGAATAAACCTTATAAATTGCCCTATTTTTAATTTTTGTTTATGATGTAAATTCTTTCTTTAATTCCCATTCATACATTTAACTTATATTTTATTTTATCTACATAAAACAATATCCTTTATTCACTATTATTGTCTTATTTGATTTTTGCACTTTTGTTAAATCCACATATTCAATCATAAATCTCTCAATTTGCATTAAATTACCTTACTCGTATGTTTTCACTAGCTTATAGATCAATAATAAAAATAAAAATAAAAAATAATTGTTGAACACTTAAATAGTTCAAAAATATCAAATAGAACAACAATATTAGTGAAGAGTACATTTTTACCATAATACTCACATTTCTTGATTTTCAATTCATTTGTAGTTGGCGCAAAGATTAGCATCGAAAGTCAGATAGTTCAATGCAAAATCATAACATGTAAAATGTCTTACTCCTATATGCTTTTATATTGTTAATGGATTAAGAATGTATTCTCTTTATAGTTTTATATTTTAAATTGAGTTAAATTAAACTAAAAAAATAATTAAATTTTAACACAGAAAAAGAAAAACGATGTTAAGAATGATGTTTATGTATAGAATTTAATTTAATTAATCTATACTAATTGATCTTAAATATGTTAGGAAAACAACCTAAATTTAATTTTTATTATAAAAACTAATATCACATTATGCACATTACTGTAATTGAGAAATTCACTATTTTTGGTACAAAAATGTGTTAATTTTAGAAGAATTTCGCATCCATAGAAACTATATTTATAGTCTAAAGAATTATAAAAGATGGCAACACATATTCATAAAGAAAAATGCAGTTAAAAAATTCTTCAATATAAGAAAGAACCGGAAAAAAAAAAAGGACAAAGTAAGACAAGATAAGATAAAAAAAAAATAAGACAAAACAATACAAGATACAATATAGGACTATAAGACCAATAACATGACTAAAAAATTATAAAAGAAAGTTTTGACTTAATCCTAATATATTATTCATCTTGTAGCATTGCTTATGTTGGTAGTCTATTTGTATTACAGTAGAAATTATAAAAGCCAAATAGTCAACTCACATTTAAAATTCTTAAATCGACTTTATTATCTCCTCAATACGTTACAAAAAATCAAATTATATCCTTAATAATTTCTTCGAATCAAGCTCAATTTTCTAACTAAAGCATTAAAATTTCGTTGTACTCCTATGAATAACTCATGCTATTGCTCGCCTATTGTCAAGAAAAATTAAAATTCATGCTCATCTAAATATATCATTTTGAATAGGGTAACTTACTTGCGGAAATACAAACTTCTCCCAATTTAATAATAACTTTTGATTAACTATAAATAATATCAATTTAAAATAAATTAATTTAGAGGTGTTTTTCAAGGATTATAATACCAACTTTTGTTTATTGTTTGTCAAATAACCTACTATAATTAAAAATTAAAATTATTCTAGATAAACACTCCTAAATTTGTATTATTCATAATTTATCGAAAATTAGTATTATTCATAGTTTATCAACAGTTAGTAATATTAAATGAAAATTAATGAAAATTTATGTTATTCACGTTAATATTTTTTTTAGTATGTATCCTTTTAGTCTAGATCCTTTCCTAAACATATTGTTGTCTCCTTTCCACCGTCCTATTCCTTAAATTCCACTAAATTTACAAAGGAATTAGGAGTAGCTTTCAAGCATGATTATTATGGGGGACTAATCCTAGTATGACAAGTTAGGAAATGTACTAATCTAGGCTATACCAATTTGGCTCTCTCACTAATAGTCTAAGGTCACTTTGACATGTAATTGTGATGTGGAAAATATATTTCCTTTATTCTATTATTCTTACATCTGTTACTGATATTTTATCGAATAATATGTATAACAATTAGTTATAATTATTTATGAACAAAGAGAATATCACACTTTTAATGATTTTGTACGTGCTTATACAAATTTAAACCTAATAGGATATAACAGTCTCACATATAAATTAAAAGTAATATCATGCTTCAACAATCAGTTTCATAGATTTCTATACAATGCTTATTTAAACATGATAGAATACTTCAATCTCAAATATAAAAGTGTGTATTGCATCTGCATGCATGCAGGGCCGGTCCTAGAGGTGGACAAGAGGGGCTATCGCCTAAGGCCCCATGTTAAAAAAGTAAAATTAATGTTTGTAGAAAGGTCTATATAGGTGATGAGTTGCAAAGGGAAAGGGCCCCAATGTGCTATTTCGTCATGGGCCCCAAAATATCTAGGGCCGGCCCTGCATGCATGTATATATAAGAGTAAAACATGCAATTGTTGCAAAAGTTTTATATAAACTTATTTCACACTATTTTAGTTTGCACCAACTTAAAAATAGAAAATATCTTCCAAGAATTATACTTGATGTATTTGTCAAATGGAAAAACTTGCTATTTTTTATCTTTTAAAATTAGTATACTCTAAAATATGTAAACCAAATCCATATAAGAATTTTTGGGTAATTGTTTTAGTGATACAAATCATTGAGGTGGACGTTATAATTAAAAATAATTATTACAACTATGTATGAGTAGTTATGGCATCAAAACTACAAATATTGTATTGAATGTGTGGCAAATCTTTTTCATCTTTCCACCCCCACACCTATGTCTCTGACAAAATATTTCACAAAATAATTAATTATATACTCCTCTTCGTCCCAACATCAATTTGCCATTTTGCCCTATTAAATTTACTTTTTTATATTTTTATCATAATTTATATTTTTTCTCATTCTCATAATTTACTTACTTTTTTATCTCATTCATAAAAATAATTCATTATATATATGAGAAAAGCCCTAGCTAAAAAATATATACTTCTTTCATTTTATTATACTTCTTATATTTCACAATGTTTTTACTTAAAATAGTAAAAATTTAATATAATGAAAATATGTGATTAAAAATCTTACTACAATACATTTTTTTATATTATTAGCTGCAATATATAAAATAAGCTTAAATAATAAATAATACTACAATTTAAACTGTATAAGTAATTGTTTAATTTAAAAAATAGTTGTACATGGACTAAAGAGTCTCGAGATTTGGGAAATTAATGTTTAAACTTTAAAGGACCATGCTGGCCACTTGGAGTAATTTTATAAAATTTTACTCCTACTAAGTTACGGAGTAGTTAGTGCAAGTGCAACTAAAACTTATTGCTGCCTCCCATGTTGGAGGTATCTACAAATAACAAATTTGGCAGCATGGAGCATGCATCATCAACATTCAACGACTATAAATCTCCAACCATAGATCTTCAGCAATTTTTATTAATATGACGTTAATTTAAATATATAATTATATTTAACAATGAAAAAGTTGCATTCACTGCTTGATTAAAGTTATTGTTCATGAAAAAATTTCATTTTTAAAAATAATTTGTAACATTGTCATTTGACAAATTTTAAAACAAAATTAGAGTCATAATAAGTTATAAAGTATCATTCCATATAACTAACTAATTAATATACTCAATCACCAACCAATATTCTTCAATCTACAAACAAAAATACAAAATCTGCCATTACAATAACTATATTTTACTATTATTTCATCATTTTAATTTGCATCATCTAATTTAAAAAACTCAAAATAAATATAAAATTTAAAATAAATATAGAAAATAAAATAAATTTGTAAAATAAAATCAAAAAGTCATAATCTAAAATTTATATAAATTAGAAAAATCTCTATAAAAATTATAAAATTTAAAAACTAAACTCTATTATTCCTTCTCAAAGCCTTCCTCCTCACTAGAACTTCCCCTAACTCTATCCCTTCTTTTTTTTTTTTTTTTTTTTTTTTGAAGAGTAAGTAAGTAACCAAGAGTTACCTTTAAAAACACAGGTGCATTCTAAGATCAACATATATCTGTTAGAGAATTTTCAAAAACAATTGTTTTAAAGACCATAACCTATTATATATAAATATATATATATATATATATATATATATATATATATATATATGTATGTATGTGTGTTCCTTACGATTGTTTTAAACACTACTAATAAAAATTTCAGATTAAATCCCTTAAAGAGGGTTATAACAATTATGACATCTATAATGATACTTAATTTTTTTCACAATGGCCTAATTAATGTTGGAGCGATTATGATCCAACATTGCAAAACCATTTCAACATGAATATTAATTTTAATATAATATAAACTATTTATGAAAATTAATATAAACTATTTATGATTTACTTTAGCTCAATATGACTTGATCTAAATCAAATACCCATGAATGCAATATAATTGTGACTCAACGCAATTTGAAAATAAATGAAGCATTCCTGTATCAAAATGACTCAAACCAAACTCAAAACAAAACATCGCATCAAATCTCCTATAAAAAAAGAGAGATAATTAAGCAATAAAAATTAAGTCATTGTAATAATTTATTTTCTCAAAATAACATGTGTAGTTAAAATTATAAACAAATATTAGTCAGTTTGCATTAACAAACCAAATTACTCCGTTTTTGTTTGATTTTACAATACTTTTTATTTTAAATTGTCCTCCCTATTTTCAGCAAATCTATATTTGACAACAGTCTTCTCTTAAATAATTCGGAAACTCATTCTTTCATTATATCTTATCCATAAACTTATTATCTTTTTCGGTGTATATAGAATTTTCTTCAATCCACTTATTAATAACGTGCCTTATTTTACTACTAGATATTATTAATATTCTTCATCCGTTCTGAAATACTTGCTACGGTACGGTTATGGACATTGTTCATCGTTCAAGTTTATTTTATATATTTTGGCTAATGTGCACCAAAAAATATAATCAAGTAAGATCTTGTTTCAATCGTCTAATCGCATATATACTTTCATAACACTAACTTTTAATGATTTTTAAATGTGTATAGTTCAATATATAAATAATCAAAATAACAAATTAGATTGCGTAAAAAATTAAATATAGCAAGTATAATGGAACAGAGAAAATATTAATTTTGTTTTCTCGAGCAAAATCAAAGTACAATCCTCGATCAACCTAGTGATAGAGTTTTATCTTTAAACCCTTGCAACCAATATTTGATTCTCACAACGTATGAAAATAGCTAATTTTCTTTTGTTTATGCTTATATATACTTTCTCTGTTTCACTATACTTGTTACATTTGACTTTGTATGCAATTTAATGTGTTCTTTAGATCATTTATATATTGAACAATACACATCTAAAAATTCTAAAAAATTAATATTACGAAAGTATGCAATTAGACGATTCAAATAAGATTCAACTTCTTGACAATATTTTTTCTTATACATTAACCGCAATATATAAAATAAGTTTGATCGATAAATAGTGTTATAAATTATTATGTAGCGAGTATTTTAAAACGAAGATTCTTTAATAAACCCAAATAAAAAGACAAAGGAGCATTATAAAAATAGAAAAATAAGTAATAAAGAAAGAAAAGAGCCAATCAGAAAAAAGAGAAGAGAAACAAAATCCAATCAAATAAAATGGGAGTCAGAAAACAAGACTCCTTAACCTGTAAGTCAGAAAAAGGTCACAACTGTGTCCAATTGGCCTTTTCCTCCTCTCTTTCTTTTTCACTTTTATTTTTTTGTTTTATTATTTATATTTTCTTGTAATAATTAATAATGGAGTAAAACACTAATCAATTGTACTACTATTTACAAAGTTAGTACTCCATAAACATTACAGAAAGCTTTTTCCTTTTTATTTTTCTTTAATTTTTTTTTTGTTGAAGTTAACATCCACCAATGCCTAATAATCCTCTATAAATAGGATGAGATAGGACCCAAATGCTTGTAAGATCATCAAACCAAACCACCTAAATAAACAGGCAAGAATCCCACCATTTTTGCTGTTAATATTCTGTCTTTTTCCTCCATTTTCCCCTAAATTATTGCAAAATAAAACAACCCATCTCACCAAATCTTCTAATACTTCACATTTTTAGAATTTTTTTTGAAAAAAGATTCAATCTTTTTTGTGGGTTTTTGTTTAAGAATCTGAAGAATTAATGGAGCAAAAAAGTTTTCTGTTATCTGCCTTAAGTGTTGGTGTTGGGGTTGGGCTTGGATTAGCTTCTGGCCAAAGTGTTGGTAAATTAATTGGTTCAAATTCTTCATTGGATAGCATTTCTGCCGAACAGATTGAATCTGAGTTATCCAGATTGATTGTTGATGGAAAAGAGACTAAAGTCTCTTTTGATGAATTTCCTTATTATCTAAGGTAAATTTTATGACTTATACTTGGATTATTAAGTTGTGGATAAAGTTTTTGTCTTTTTTTTTTTTGTGGGTTGATGGAGATTGAGTATTTTCTTGGGTTTTTAATGCAAATATTAGAAAATTTTGAGTATTTTAAATAGATTCTTGTAAAAGTGTTGATTGTTTGTTGATTTTGGTGGGTTGATGAAGAAAGAGTACAAAAAAATAGAAAGATTTTTGAATTGGAATTTGGGTTATGTGATTCTTTTTTGGTTTGATTGTGGATTTTATGAATCTAAAATTATAGAAATATATCATTTTTGTCTTGGGTTTTTGATGCAAATATTAGAGATTTTGAGTTTTATTACATAGATTCTTGTATAAGTGTTGATTATTTGTTGATTTTGGTGGGTTGATGAAGAAAGGTACAAAAAAATATTATATTTTTGAATAGGAATTTTGAGTTATGTGATTCTTTTTTGGTTTGATTCTGGATTATATGAATCTAATATTATAGAAAAATATCATTTTTGTCTTGGGTTTTTGATGCAAATATTGAAGTTGTTGAGAATTTGTGAATATATGCTTGATAAAGTGTTTCCTTCCTTTTAAGACTATATTCTTTTTCCTTATAGATGTTATATGGAAGAAATTTATGATTATTGACAAAGATATAATATGATCTTAGATTTTATCATGATTTTTGATGGTTTCAATTCTTTTAATTGGTTTTGCTTGCAAAAAGCCAAGAATCAGGATAGTTCTATGATTTTCTGTGTAAAAATTTGTTTAATAATATTATGTGGAATAGTTTTTGTTCAATTATCTAAATATTATTGTAAAATATTCAAGTGATGTTAAGTATTAGTATATTCTATCCATTTTCTTAGGAATTATTTCTTGTTCTCTTGTGCATATTGATTTTTACTATTTAGGCTTTTTGTTGAGCTTTGATTTTTCCAAATGATGGTTGATTGCTAAGATTCTCACATGGTGCCTAATTTGATTGATTGCTAATATGACATTAATTTTTAGTGTAGACGACCAGTGAAACTGATCTATTACCGTTTCAGCTTATCCCTTCGGGTTTTAGTATGCCAATATTTAGCATATCGACCGAGATCTTATTGTTTTTCTCGATTTTACAATCTTGTTATTTGATGTTTGTAACAGTGAGCAAACCCGAGCACTTTTGACAAGCGCAGCTTATGTGCATCTAAAGCATACTGACATCTCAAAGTTCACCAAGAATCTGTCACCTGGAAGCAGGGCTATCCTGTTATCAGGACCAGCTGGTAAGCAATCTTTTTGTGTCCCTTATTACGGCTCGCTCTGCCCCTTCGAATTTGCTACCCCAGATCTAAAAACTCTCATTTCTGTTTGCATAATGTAGCAAATTCAAAAAGACATCAGAATAACTACATTAGATGTGCAAAGATTTGTTCCTTGTTACGTTCTAACTAATATGTGGCTTCTTCTTTTGTAGAACTCTACCAACAATTGCTCGCTAAAGCATTGGCAAACCACTTTGATGCAAAGTTGTTGTTGTTGGATGTAGTTGATTTCTCCATAAAGGTAATTATCTCAACCCGATTTATACGAATTCTTTTTGTTATTAAAAAGGTAAGGTTCGATCTACCCTGCATCCCGCCTAGGCATTCAGGGTGATTACATATTGTTGTTGATGATTGATACAATCTCCGGTGATGATTCGATGTACATGTACTAATGTTAATTTGTTGGTTCTTGCAGATGCAAAACAAGTATGGCCTCGAG
Organism: Amaranthus tricolor; assembly: GCF_026212465.1. Classification (NCBI taxonomy): domain Eukaryota; kingdom Viridiplantae; phylum Streptophyta; class Magnoliopsida; order Caryophyllales; family Amaranthaceae; genus Amaranthus; species Amaranthus tricolor. Next base: position 3,747,622 of record NC_080048.1, on the reverse strand, counting down.
AAAAAGGATACAGTAAGCTTTCCTCTCACTGTTACAAATTTTAGGCCTTTTAATATCTGATATTGTGTTGGTTAATCTAAAATCAGGGAAGGTTCTGAGAACGTTCAATATGCTCGACCGTACAGGGTGCCGAAAAATCAGGGGCCTCAATATTAAATTATATAAAATTTATTTGGTGTCTAAAGATACAAAATTGTTAGAAAATATCATAATTTCTGAAATTGCGGCCTTCAAAATTTTTTCAATTTTTGTTGCCCCGTCTAAAATTCCATATACTTTGCTTGATGGGGTTGAAAGATCCCCATAAATTTGCCTTTCTTTAACAAATTCTTTGTGTCGACTCTTAATGGCTCCAAAAATTTTGTTATTTGGTTTTGATTTTGATTTTCATAAACTGTTATGAAACGACTCATTTGATTATGTCGACGTTTCGTTAAAGGGTCATGATGTGAATATCAAACACCTTCTAACTCCCCTAGGTGTGAACTTAAGTGGGAGTCATTTACTGACATTAGGATCAAATACTTTGCTTGTTTGATGTAGCTTCCTTGAGGCCGAATCGAGTTTTCAAATGTTTGAATAAAAATACCATGAATTTTTGCTGTATTTTTCACACCTTTTTGTTTTATCCTTTACTTCAGAGGAGGAGTAGGTCCATATCTGAAGCAACACTGAGTCATGTCTCCAGCTTGCTAGGTTCCTTTTCAATGTTTCCTCCAAGAGATGCACCTAAAGGTATATATATATCTCATAATCTCAATGAATCTTTCATCAAAATCATTTGTATCCGAAGAATGTTCAACCATTGTCACATAATTTGCTTTTTGAATTTGTGATTTGCTCAAGTTTTTCGCATTTTCGATTCGCGATTCGAGGAGATTAGGAATCATGTGACTTACCCAACAATTTCACAAATCTCGGGCAATTCTTTTCAACAATGGCTTTTTTCCGTAATACTCATGAATTTTTCTTTCAGGGTCTTTACGCAGGCAAGCTAGCACAACGGACATCAAATCTGGCAGTCCTGCGCCTGCAAAGCATCGTAGAAACGCCTCAACATCAACCGATATGAGTAATGTTGTTTCTCAAACGTCTGCATCAACTTCAGCGAAGCGCACAAGCAGCTGGTCTTTTGACGAGAAACTATTTCTACAAGCACTCTACAAGGTAAAGTTTCGTATCTCATTGCTTGATTGTTTGTCGATCTCTGATCTAACTGTCTATTCACGTGTTAAAAATCAGTTTTAAATATATGAACATTCAATAAATCAGATATCGTTTCATCCCTGCAGGTGTTAGTCGCGACATCAGAAAAGAGCCCCGTTATATTATATATCAGAGACATCGAAAGGCTGCTGCTTCAGTCAGACAGGATATACAATTTGTTTGAAAAACTGTTGAATAAGTTGGAGGGTTCCGTCTTGGTGTTGGGATCTCGTATGCTCGATGCTGATACTGACTATGAAGAAGCCGATGAGCAACTCTCTGCGTTGTTTCCCTACAACATTGATGTTAGGCCTCCAGATGACGAGACCCATTTTGTCAATTGGAATACCCAGTTGGAAGAGGACATGAAGACGATCCAATTTCAGGATACGCGGAACCACATTTCTGAGGTTCTTGCGGAGAATGATCTTGTTTGTGACGATCTTGCTTCTATCTGCCATTCGGACACAATAACCCTCAGTAATCACATTGACGAAATTGTGATGTCTGCAATATCGTTCCATTTGATGAATAACAAGGTTCCTGAGTACCGAAATGGGAAACTCGTCATATCTTCTAGTAGTTTGTCTCATGGATTGAGTATATTCCAGGAAGGAAAGCAAATGGGAAAGCCTAAAATGGAAACTAATGGTGAAACCGGAAAGGTTTGTTTTTCATTTCTCTATATTTGTAATTTACAGTCTCTTTTGCGTTTCGAGGATTGGTTTCAAGAGGTAAACTGACATTATTATCTGATTCGATACGACTTACAGCAAACCGATGATGCTGGTGTCGTGAAGACAGATGGAAAGTCCGACACTTCAGGTGCTGAAAACAAAGGCGAAACAGGTTCCCTGACAAAGAATCCTGAAAATGCACCCCCTGTGAAGGTAACTTTCATGCTTCTGATACGTTGAATTGATATGACAATAATAGCTCCCGAGGTGTTCAAAATAAACTTGATGATTCGATATTTACCTGATCTTGTAATCGAATTCGATTTGACCTGACTTCAAAAGTAATTTACAACTATGTAAATAAACAATATGGACACAAACATGATTTCAAACCAACCCGAAATCAACCTGATGACCCGAATGAACACCTTTAAATAACACCATAGTCGGAATCACTCATTCACCATAGTCGGTTTATCATGGTTCTATTACTTTTCAAAAGTCTTTTTACTGAAAAGGTGATTATTTTGAACAGGAAGTGCCCCCGGACAATGAATTTGAGAAGCGCATTAGGCCAGAGGTCATTCCCGCAAATGAAATAGGTGTCACATTCAATGATATCGGAGCTTTGGATGACATAAAAGAGTCGCTTCAAGAACTCGTTATGCTTCCATTGAGAAGGCCAGACCTTTTCAAAGGCGGGCTTTTGAAGCCGTGCAGAGGTGTGCTGCTCTTCGGGCCCCCTGGTACTGGTAAAACTATGTTGGCAAAGGCTATTGCCAATGAAGCTGGGGCAAGCTTCATCAATGTTTCAATGTCCACCATCACTTCGAAATGGTTTGGTGAAGACGAAAAGAATGTCCGAGCATTGTTCACTCTTGCAGCCAAAGTTTCACCCACCATTATCTTCGTTGATGAAGTTGATAGTATGCTTGGACAGCGAACCAGAGTCGGGGAGCACGAGGCGATGAGGAAAATCAAGAACGAGTTCATGTCACACTGGGACGGTTTGATGACTAAACCCGGTGAACAAATTCTTGTTCTTGCTGCTACCAACAGGCCATTTGACCTTGATGAAGCCATTATTAGACGATTTGAGCGCAGGATTATGGTGGGTTTGCCTAGCATCGAGAATAGAGAAAAGATCTTAAAAACTCTTCTTTCGAAAGAACATGCCGAGAATTTGGACTTCCATGAGCTTGCTACCATGACTGAAGGATACACCGGAAGTGATCTTAAGGTTATTACTTGTTTCCATTCAAATCGAAAGCATTGTACTAAGTTTCTTCCATTGCGGTCTCATAACCGAACCTTTGTTTACATTTGCCCAACAGAATCTCTGTATTACTGCTGCATACCGGCCTGTTCGTGAGCTGCTCCAGAGGGAAAGGAAGAAGGATTTGGTTAGTGTTCTCTTTCGAAACTTCCTCTTTTTTCAGTTAGTGTTGCTATGGAATTAAAACCCAAAATCGAATATGATCTTACAGGCAAAGAAGAAGAAAGCTCAAGAGAATAACAGTGATTCCGAGGCTTCAACTGAGACCAAAGAAGCCGAAAAGCAGGAAGAACCTATTGTTTTGAGGCCTCTGAACATGGAGGATATGAGGCAAGCCAAGAACCAGGTAACAAATTAAATCATATGACTAAAATTTATTTTTTCCATATACGGAAAATTTAGACTTAGAGGTCGAGATGGCAGAAAACCGAAATAAATAGAGAAAGATAATCTATGTGGATGACGACTGGAACTGATATTCATGTAGCCGACTTAATCTTTTAAGATCAAGGCTCTCGTGTTGTATTATAAAAAGCTTGCTTATATTTTGATCCCTTGCATAATGTTTTACCGTAGGTTGCTGCAAGTTTCGCTTCTGAGGGAGCAGTAATGAACGAGCTGAAGCAGTGGAACGAGCTCTATGGAGAAGGCGGATCTAGAAAGAAGGAGCAACTTACTTACTTCTTATAGACCATCCATCTTCTTCACAGATTCGGTGTTGTATGTTCGAGCTTTTCTGTAAGGCCGAAGGAGAATCTCACGAGAAACATCTACTACGTTCCATAGACATACTTCCATTGAGGGGACTAAATCGAAAGCTCCATTGTTGAAGTCTTGTTTAGCGATGGATATAGTTCGTTCAGCTTTTGTATTTCTTGCTGGTGCGTTTGGTGGGCGAGTGTGGAAAAAACGAGTTTTAAGATATAGATGGCATGTCCTACTAAGAGTTTGCTTGTGTTTGTTATAGCTCTCTAAAGAGCCTTATCTATGGAGTATGTAATTAGGTTATTAGAAATGAAACAATTTATTAGTCTCTCCATTATTGGTGTGATTTATCTACCAATTACTGTGGCAATACCTATTTTGTATATTATGTCCTACTTCTATTAGTCTTTGTTCTACTTCTAGTACTACTGCTAGTCTTCCCATGATCCTATAAAAAAAAAATACTACGAATCTTGCTAGTCCATCATTTTTGATAAAATAGTTTATTAAATAATTTTTTAGCTTATATAATATGATCATTAATTAATAGTTGGTTGGCCAAACCATAGAAAGCTAGTATTTAATAAATTAACTGGTTAAAACGGTTTATTGTTATGAATATGTTATTTTTAAATAAATTGCTCCTAATTTATTTAAAATCACCTAGTTAGATTAGATGATAAAACCAGCTAGTTAGTTAAATCAACCATTTCTGTCAATTACCAACTATTAACTATATCAGCTATTTGTCAAACATCTTGTGGTAGATAAACAGGTGAAGAGTTCCACACCAAAGAATACATGATCTCTTTCATCCATGTACAAAGACAATTGCAAATTCTAAGCTCAATTTGAAAGACATTTTCATGCCTTTCGAGTATTTGGTCTATTTCTATAGTCTTCCTACCATATTCACAGCTTATGACCGATTCTGATATATTTACTAAAAAGGAAAACATACGAAACGATTCTGGTAATAACTAGAAAGAGAAAAGGCGACGATAAGTTGATTTACCGCAAACTTATATTCACTTGCCATCCCTAACATAAGATGATGAACATAAACTAGAAGCTAGAGGAGGAGTTTTTTTAACAGAATCAAGGACATGGAACTTTCTAACAAAAGACCTAGTTCATATCTAATATGAACTCATCAGATACAACCATACAAAATAAGCATTAAAGGCGAAAAGTTAGCATAAAACCGTGTCATAGCCAGCTATAAGCTCACTCTTTATGCAGCCTTCTTGTCTTTGAATGGCCCTCTTGGAATCTTACTTAAATACTTCTCATCAACAATTGCATATTGCCTCTTGAGCTCCTTTACTGCCTTCTCAGCATATGCATCTACCTGGTCCTCGTACTTCTCATAGAACACTGGCACGGTGTGTAACAGAACAAACACTGATCCGAAATATACCCGGTAAAATCGTGTTAGTGAAATAATTAGAAAATCACGGCAGTATTGGATATCAGTCGAGAAGTTGAGTATCTTACACAAGTAAACAAGAGTCACGAAGTTAAACCAACTCCCAACAATTGATACAACCCACAAACCTGCTATCACCTGTTGGCAAAGACAACAATACCCATTTAGGATAAAGCAACGTTGCTAGACACCCAAAAGGAATGTGAATTATAACTTCTCTTTAGTGTAGATACTCAACAACAACAATAAAGTTACTATTGAGAAATATAGATACTCAAAACATCGTGGAAAGCCACAAAAGCTTTCAGAAGAAATATAGTTGGGTGTGTGGTAAATGGCATTTTCATCAACTTTTTGGTTAGCTTTTGGTTTATAGCTTTTTGGATGGTTATATTGAGAAACACCCGAAGAAACATAAACCAAAAAGTTACTATAAGTAGCTTTTTTTATTGGCATTTGGCTTTTTAAACAACCAACAATTAGTCTTTACGAAAACCTCCATAACAGCTTGTGCCAATACTTCAAGGTGGTCAAACCGGCCAACGTCCCAAACAAACTCGTTAACTTTTTTTAATTTTCTTTTCCGTTAAAAAATGTCACTTTACTACATTTTTACTCTATTTTGTTTGATTCGTCTAAAGAGCTGCTATATAGTGGCTATGAATATTTGGATTTGACATCAAGAAAAAGAAAAAATATCAACCAAAACAAGAGATGCTAAAAACACATACTCCAAGGAATTTCTTGAGCTGTTTCCCAGAGGCAATATCCCGTAGCAAGGAAAGAGCACGGTTGATCTCGAATCTTAGTACTGAGATGAATTCCAGGAGGTAATTATCAGGAATGTGGAAATCCGGTATCCGTGGTGGAGCCCTAGCCAACACAATACAATAGTCAGAAGGATGTTGTGTTCAAAAAATGCGGACGAGTTCATAGGATAAACTTCTTACTTGTGGATGAAGGCGGAAGCATTTGACCAGAGGAAAAGAAACGAAATCGTAAATATCAAAATGTGACAGAGCAGAGTCAGCAAGTGATATTCAAGCAACTCAAAGAGAAACCAAACAACAGTAGCTACACCAAGTGCAAAGGCCGAAATCTTCTTGTCCCTCCAGAGGATAACATCAGCAGCTGTTGACAAAAGTTCAAATCACTCAATTTAGATGGGGAAAAACATTTTCAGACGTCCACCATCAACAGAAACCGACACTGAGAAACGAATAAGGGATGAAAAGATTATAAAAGACTGTATGAGAAAACAAAAGAGCATCCTCTGCAGCTCCTATCAGCCATTCTGTACTTGTCACGCTCTCACATTAACACTCTCATCCTCTGCCATCTAACAGACAGTATTCTCTCCCTTGCTGTTATAGCGATATGGTCATATTCAAGAGTTTCCTCCCAAAATGGATCCCCCCTCCAACCATTCTTCCAACAGATGATCTAGCTAGAAGATAAAAGAACTGTTCCCCATGATACAAGTAAAATACATGTTATGCTTGAGAGTGACTATCATCTCCTATAGTCTTATATGCACTCTCAACAAGAAAAAATAACAAATTGTAGACAGTAATGGAGTCCTTTCAGAATCAAGGGATGGACTTGAAAATAAATTATCATCATAGCTATCTTTATCATGGATTCTTCAATATCGAGCATCCAGTAAGAAAAATGCACTATGTTAATTTATCACAGCCTCCTCCAAGCACTAATTGTTCAAAATTCAACGGCAAGATAAGAACCCAAAAATGAAGAATATATCATATGGCAACACTGAATAGTCAATAGCAAGAAAAATCTTGCTCACCAGTAAGAAATGCAAGAAGTCCCTCCGTAGAAATGTTCAATAACATTGCGTACTTGGAATTTAGCAATAGAACACCAACACAAAGGAAAATAACAAACGCATGCTCAAAAATGAATTCATTGAAATCAGCCCACAAAATCGGGCCATCAGGAAAATCCTATGATGTTATAATAGCATAAGAAACCAATAAATCAGCAATAATTAAAGAGAAGTCCAACAGTAAAAGTTTCTCAAAGCAATAGGTCAAATACAAAATTCTCCTTGAAAATTGCAGAATAAATACGCTCTGCCACCTTGTCCAGCAAATAAAGAAAACATTTGTGTCTAAATATTTAAGATAGCTAAAGAAATCTGCAATTTTATGACCAATACATACTTCCTCTTATTCTAATCAAATATTCCATTTTCTTTTTTAGACATATTCACATCAAATGTCTCATTTCATTTCATTATATGGTATTCCCCATTCCTCTCATTTTGCATCATTTCTATTTTGAAAAGACTCATCACTATCTTTTTAATTTCACTCTAAATTTTAACTCTGTTTTAATATCCTCCACACAATTCAATCTCCTTCTTGACTATTTTCAAATATCCACATTTATCTTGAAAAAAACATATTTTCTCTTTGATGCTTATTCAAGGGGACGGGATAACATTTTTCTCTTATTTATGCCCTTATGAGATCCAATTACACAATTGCCATTAAATTATCACTTTTTCTCTAACTCACTTCTCTCATGTAATCTCTCTCCATTTTCTTAAAATTGGTTCCAAACCAAATAGGGTATTCGATTTGAATAAGTACAAGTAAAAGTGTGAGCAAAGATAAATGTAATAAGTAGGCCGAATTGGAGAGAGTATGAAATATAGCATATTGATGTATTGTTGATGGCTCGTTGTATATTTGTTGTAATTGTGATTTTGCTCAAGAAATGCTCAAGTATTTTTCATATGAATTTTTTCTAACACTTTTAATGATTGTGTGTTCGTGCAACATATAGAACAATTCTGATCTAGTTTTGCATATATTTAAGGCCCTAATATTTAACTTTACAATGCAGTTCTATTATTGCCATTACCACAAAAATCTCATTGGTTATTCCAAGTTATGCTTACCAAATCCTGAAATATGTAAGCTCAAGTCTCAACAATGAAAAAAATGGATGCATATCTTTCAAAGATCTAATAAATGAGTAAAATCTATGGAAATACGGAGTTTTACACAATAACCAAAACTCTGCATTTCTGCGATTAAAGATGACAGTTTCCTAAAAAATCTCAGAAATTCTTCTCCCAAAAAAGAATGTGTCCAATAAACAAATAAGCTAATTAAACACGTAAAATATGACCTACATATAGCTAGTAGTACATCGGTATAACAGCAACTTCAGCAGATAGGTAATACTAATGTAATCAAAATTATTAAGTCGAGCTAGAGTATGCCCTTTAAATCATTACACCATATTTTCACATTGCACCACTCGAATTCCAAGTTAAAAAACGCACCACATAATCATCTCATCAAATGTAGTTTCTTCTAATAAATCAAACAACACTAATGCAAAAGCGAGTTTTCAAATTATCACCACTAGTTCATATCAAGTAAAACTAGAAACACACAAAAAAAAAACGCCAATTGAAAAAGAACAACGAATTAATGGTGGAGAGATAGTAATAATACGAACATTTGCCACCGCCAAGGACGGAATGAACAGGTTTCTGACGACCAAAAAGGCGAAAATTCTTGGCTGAAGATGAAGGAGAAGCCGGAGCCTCAGACATCTCAGCCTCAGGAACAACTTCAGGAGGAGGAAAATGCGCAGATGAAGGAACTGCACTCGGCGACAACTTCTCCTTCTTATAATCTTCATCATCAGACGAAGACGAACTCGATGAATCCTGACCGTGAATCTTCTCCGCAATCTTCTCCATCAACGACTCGTGCTGTTCTTCAGCGTGATCAGCCATGGCGATCGATAAGCTTCGTGAATGGCCGAAAAGAAAAAGAAGAAGAAGAAGAAGAAAATTGGAGATGGGAGAAAAATGGGAAGAATAGTTAGATGGAGGGTGAAAGAAACGAGGAGAGAGAAAGTTGACGGAGAACGGGAGGAAGTGACGGCGTGGAGGAGACGAGGGAGAGATATTTAAGGAGTTTGTTGACACGTGGTAGAAGAAAAATTTAGGAGTGGCATACCATTTTTGATGTTTGTGGGGGAAGGAAGTGATCATATTTAGTAGTGGTGTCTACATGTGGTGCACTCATTGCTTGCCATTTGGGTTCTTTTTTCTATGTTTCTTGATTTCTTCTTACATTATTTGGGATCTACATTACTATTCACTATACTCTTCTCGAGCCTAAGGATTTCTTACGTATACTCATATCATAATAATTATAAGCTACTCTTGTAACAGACGTTAAACAAGGAGCTAATTTTGTTAATAAATGTATTTAGTGGGCTCTTATATACATGTATGGAGAATATATCAATATAAAATTGTCTCACATGAAAAGTTTTGTATTAGACTATTTCATTTTGAGACACGCTTTATATATGGGTTACATAAACTATTATTATAAATTATTATTATATAGACGACTTGTTTTGAAGTCGCGTCTCATTGAAACAAAAAAGCTCGCTCAATTGTTTGTATCCTTACTCGCTCTTATAAATGGACAGGCTTGGCCGGCTAATACTTTTAACCTTTTTCAAGAATGTTGTTCAAGGCCCCATTTGAAAACTTTTCAAGTCAGATAAATCAAGTCTAACTCAACTATAAACAACTCTAGTTCAAATGTTCAAATGTTCAATACTACATTTCATAAATTGCCCATCTGATAAACTTACCAGCTACTCTTGTGAGAGACTGTCTCTCAAAGAGACGACTTCAAAACAAAAGACTCATATTCTTATTTTCTCTTTAATTTGTATTAATTGGGTTATTTAGCCTATATATGCTGAGGTGGATGAGTGGGCGCACTTTGATGGATCGAATTAGAAACCAAGAGTTTAGGGACAGACTAGGGGTAGCCCCTATATCTGAAAAAATGCGCGAGCATAGATTAAGGTGGTTTGGTCATGTGCAGAGAAAGACTTTCGACGTCCCTGTGAGGAGTGTAGAAAGCATTAAAGTAGAGGGTAAGAGGAGTCGAGGAAGACCCAGGAGAACTTGGGATGAGCAAATAAGAGTTGACTTACATGAGTTAAACCTCTCTGCGGACCTGACTAGGGATAGGAGCAGTTGAAGACGACATATCCATGTCCCAGACTTTTTATGTCCGCTTAGCTTTTCTTTTAGTGCCCGTAACCTCATGCTCTTATCGTTTCCTTTCTTTTAGTTTTGTGTTTTCCTCTGTAGTAGCTCCCCTTTTTTAGGCCTTTAAGTTATCTTGCACGTGTAATCACGTGTCTTTATGTTCCTCGAGCCGAGGGACTCCTTTGGCCGCGCTCTCCTTTATGGGTATGAGTCGCCGCTGTCTTTCCCTCACCAGACCTTGGCCTTAGTCCTTTATGCGCGGGATATACTAGGTAGAATGATGATGATGATGATGATGATGATGATGATTTAGCTCATATATTTAATGTGGTCTTTTAAAGAGACTATCTCTCACAACAATTCGTGTAAACTTAATCAGTGACTGGGCAAGTGGGCCTACCATTAAGCTTTTGTCCTATAATTATCGGATGGGCTTAAAGTGTAGAATGTCTGACGTTTAATTATGGCCTTGTAAGAAAATAGATATACAACTACTTTGTCATTCGTTGTTTTAATTGCCGTTGGGCTTTCTAACTGGTTGACATTCATCTGTTAGGCATTTGGGCTTACCGAAGATGAATCCAAAACAACTTTTGTTTGTCACTGTGTTACATTGACACATATTATATTTAAAATGACTCTTTTATTAAATGATTAACTTAGCTCGTCTTGTATGAGACCATCTCATTATGAGATAGATTCATATAATTAGTTTTTTTAATTGTTCACTTTAAAATTGTAAGTAATCATTTAAGTGATCACTTTAAGAAGATAAAAATTGATCACTTTAAAGTTATAATAAGTCATTTTTAAGATTATAAATGATGACTTTAAGATTATAAATGAATTAATTTTAATTCTGAAAAAAAGCACATTAGAAAATCTTAATTTTCTTTTAATTATTGACTTAATTTTCTTTATTAAAAAAAGATTTATAACTTGCACAAGTCATAATTCAAAACTATAAATCTAATGTTTTTTAATTTCTTAAAACATCACAATATTTTGTTATGAATAGATCAAAAATCCTTATTATTAACATACAAATAGAAAAACTTTAATTTTTTTTTTAACATGATTTTGGCATTATTTTATCATAAAAATTGTAAGTGTAAAATTACATGAGACCTTTCTTACAAGTAATTAAAATATACATCTGTATTTCATTTAATTTACTTTATTTTTTATTTTAGTTTTTTTAGTAAATTTGCTTTATTTTTTTGGGTATGATGTTAGGTCGTGACAATTCGTCACACGATCATCCTGTGGGCCCTCCCTTTTAGGCACACCCACAAGGTACCCGTAGGCTTGGGCCCACAAACTCACGAGTTATGAGCGTTGACTTGCATTAACACTTGATGAGGTTCGCTCTTTACTAAAACAATATAATAGTAGGAACATTATCCACCAAACATCAAACATAAAAGTCCTTAACTTGCTTATTAGTGATATTAGGATTTTCCTCACATTTGAACATATGACCAATCATTTTTTCTTTCTATATTTTCTCATTTACTATTAAATACTGTATTATTTTAACATATTATATCAAATTTTTTAGTTTTTGTATCAAAAATATAAATGAGGTTATTTAGCTGTGATAGGAGACTATACACCACTCCATCATGCTGATGGATGACATATGTCATCAATTGACCAAAGACCCAATGAATGAGTAATCAACTGCGACGAACTTGCATTTTGTAATTTATTTACAAACAAATTGTAGTGCCTTGACTATTCATGACTATGGTGCTGGTTTTTATTTCTTCACTATTCACTTTGGCTTTATTTTTATTCATTTGTGTTGGGGGAAATGGTGGATAATTAGGTTACAACATTCAAAGAGAATAATTGTAAAGTTAAAGAATAAGAAGATTGAAGTTGAAGATTAATAACAAGTAAGGTCAGTCTTAAGATTTGAGAGACCCGAGGTAAAATATATATTATTAATCTCTAATTACTAAATATACTATTATAGGCTCCTAATTATAAATATTAAAAGAATAATAATATTTACAACCCTTAAGATTGTACATAAAAATTAACAAATTCTATTTATTACCAAAATTTTTGGTTTCCAAGATAATCTAGAACTAGAATTATGAAACAATTATTATTTTTTGGAAATTATTTTTATATTCCCAAGAAAGAATTAATGACAAAATAATAAAATATAATTAAGAATCTTATGTTATCAATGCAAAAACAATAATAAATACATAAAAAGAATGTAAGATTTCTTCTTATATACAACCCTTAAGGCTGTATATATATGTTCCATATTATTTTTCTCATTTTTTATATGAGCTCGTAGCACAGGCCCCTATTTGCCCCACCCTGGCCCGGTCGACCTTAAGAACAATCAATTTGAAAGATTGAAAAATCATTTGAGTAAATTCACTCAGTGATTTGAAATTAGAGGTGATCAAACATCGGGTCGGGCCGGGCCGGGTGGGAAAAACGGCCCATTGATGCGGGCCGGGCCGGGTCGTGCCGAAATGTGGGCCTAAAAGTTCCTGCCCAAACCCGTAATATGCGGGCTTGCAGGCCTATGTTATATATTATTTAATTGTATCATACAATAAAACTAAAATTAAAATATTATTTTTTCCGTTTCAAATTAATTGCAACTTAGAAAAATGTTATTATTAATTCCTTAATCTTAATTTTATTTTAATTTTTTTTTATTTATAAGTTGAAATATAATTAAGTGATATCTTGTTTGATTCATTTCATTGCAAAGATTATTAATATATAACTTTTGTAATTTTCATTACATATAATTAAAAATATTAATAATTGAATTAGTACATCAAACTTCATAACAAATAAAATATTACAAGTATTTTGAAATTAAAGAAGCATCCGTGTTTTTATCGAGTGAAATAGAGTCATATTTGATACGAATAATTAAAAAAAATTAAAATTTCTTCCAAATTCCAATCAATTGTCGGCCCTACCCACCCCACAAATTACAAATAATTGAAATAAATAAATACAATTGTTATATATTATACATAATGTAAAACAAATTCAAAATGCAAATCATGAACAAGCTCTTTTTCGGACCGGGCCAGCCCGCGGGCCAAACGTCAATCCCAAACCCGTCCCAAAAAATTCGGACCACAAACCCGCCCATCGGGCCATATTTTAGTACCCAAACCCTCACTTTTCGGGTCGGGCTGGGTCGAGCTGGCGGGCCTGGCCGCCCATGATCAGGTTTATTTGAAATTCACTAACAAAGGAAAAAATTCATTAAATTGATGATTATTAGCGTTACAAGAATATCTCACCGATTAATCTCTCAAATGTACAAACTTACCAAGATAAATTCACTTTAAAGCCTAATATATTTATGGCTATCCAATCTTTATAATACAAGTGTCAAGACAACTATAACAAATTTAATTTTTTGCGATATTGGATTTAAGACATTAAAAAAAGTCACTAATTTATATCTTTAGTGTAATAATTATTGGTTTTATTTTAAGTTCCACTATAAAGTGATTTAATGACACTTTATTTGGTCTTTAGTGGCATATGTAATTGTTACTATAGTTTATAGTGACATTTACGAAAAATATCATTAGATCCTATGTCGCAAAAGGCTTTAGTGTGAGTTTTTGTTATGCTACTAAATGGTCTAATAAATGTCACTACATCCTCTATATATACTATTAGAAATTTGGTCTTTAAATGTTGCTAAATATATCCCACTAAAATCAAATTATGTTGTAGTGAGGATCTAACTTAATCTAAAGTTTAAGCTGATACATAAAGTCCTAATAAATGTTTTATATTGTATCACGCCCTCTCATACGAAAACTTTTTAGGCTAGAAGTGTGGATGTTCAACAAATGTCCTCCCCATGCATACTGCAAAATATTCCACTTGAAATAAATAGTAGATGAGATTTAAACCCGTGACTCTTATATATGTTTGCTTCTGATATCATATAAGATAACAGACAATTAACCAAAAGTTTAGGTTGATAGTTGAAGTCTCAAATCTCAATATATGTTTTATGCTCTATCAATAACTTTTTCCGACATTGCACCAAGGTATAAATACATAAGCACAAAAGATAAACTCGATTTATCTCTATCATTCTACAAACAAGAAGCATTGAACACTTAAAATCGAGAAAAGCAGCTTGTCTAGCAGTAAAATGCTTGGACGAACAGGCTCCTTACTCGCTCGTCCAAGCATCATGATTGCTTATGAACTAACTACATATAATCTAGGTCCTTGTTGCTCGTTAAACCAAAGACCATGTTCATTTGATAGGCCAACAAGCAATTACTTGCACAACATTGTACGTGCATCTTATACTCCTCCATACATTTATCTCCTTCACCCAATACATGGTCAAGCCAGTGTATCAATATCAATAGGGATTTTTAATTATTAACTCAACAATTAGATATATATCAATATAATCAAAAATACAAAATTAAGATAAATTAAACTTTATATGAAGGCTATTTTAATCTTATTCTACTCGAACAAAAATATTTTTAATGTTTATATATAAAGAAGTTAAAATATATCTATGTGAGATTTTGTTAGAGTCTTATCGATGTTCCATTACATTTCATTACCCAATGTTATTAAATGTTATTAGGTGATTCTCAGCCTATCACCTAGGGCGGGTTTGAACAGTCAAATGTATGCAACCTCGTATTGATGTATAGAACTATAATTTTTTATGAATTGTATTTATTTTTTATAATTTTTATGATATATATTTATAAATATTAAGGTATATGAATTATGCTTAAAAATATTTTTTTAAAAAAATATAACCGATATTGTGCAAACTCTATTCTACTTGTTATTTTCACGCGGTATACAAATGAAGTCAATCTAGTTGTTAAAGAAATAATTTGTTCATAATAGTATGCTTACCATCATTATTTCTAATCCAACAAAATTAATCTAACTACCAACTACCACTATGGATTAACTTATTCATGTCCCCTAACCCACTTACATAGAAGCAAATAAAGAGGAATTAATCCGAGGTAAACAAACTTCATACTCCTAGTTACCTTAATTATAGCTTCTCCCTCCGTCTCATCTGATTTGCATTTCTTATAGAAATATATAAAAATTTGTAACTGATGAATAAGACAAATAAATAATAAGTAGGGTAAAGAAATGAGCGAATAAAATAATAAAACAGAATGAATTTGTAGATGAAATTATAAAAGAAATGTGGAGACCATTACTAAAATAGAAAAGAGAGTAAAGTATGGAGTATTTTGATATGTCCTTATTCAAGACTGATATATAAATAAAAAAAATAAAAAAAAAAAGTAAGATAGAATTTTCATGATAGCAGAACGTTAGGACTAAAAGGCTAACTAATGTGGAGTTTAGTATAAGCTTAGGTAATTGAGAAGTAAACATGAACAAGAAACTAAAGAAGAGATATAAGAAACAATGCATCAATTTGGGAGGTGGAAAAATTCAAACAAAATCACTTGAAGACTATAAAACTTGACGAAATGAGAGAAAATCAATTATATTAATGGGTGGTTGAGTACAAGATATTACAAGTAAGAACGTCTCACTAATCTCACTAATGAAACCTCAAAGATTTTGTGTGTTTAATATCCCTCCAACGTTTCTTTTTGTTGCTTTCAATCCTCACATTTTATTGTTCTCCAAACCTTAAGTTAAACTCCCCAATAAAGATTTTTATTAGGTTAAAATTAGGTGCATGGGTATTGGGTATTATGCATCAATGAATTAAAAAAAAAATCTAATTTAAACCCATTTACGAAGCATGAGTGATTGTTTGCAACAGCATCATGGCAAGGCACAAACTTCAAGAAATCCGGAGCTCGCTCGAGTTAAGGATTTAAGGATATTAGACCGTGACAATTCGTCACATAATCTCACTGTGGCCCACTCGTGTGGACACGGGACACCAGTAGGCTCAGGCCCACAAAGCACATACACTTGATGGGGTTCATTGTTTCCCAAAACCATATGGTAGTAGGAAGATTAGCTCACCCAATATATATGCAAGTTAATAGTCCACTATTTTATTGATGTAGGATCTTGTCTCACATATAAAATATTTCCAACAAAGGAATGCTTATTCGACCAGTGCCATTCATTTGAGAAGTATCTCTACTCGTTCTAGCAACACCAAAATCACTTCACAGCTTACAAAAACCTATAGAATTCAAATTTTTACCACATATCCCTGATGATACAACAATTTTACTATAATATACTCCTTCTGTTCTTTTTGATTTGCATCAAAGAGAAAGAGAGTAGTTTTTAAAAATGTGATAATAAATAAAGAGAGAAAATAAATTGTGTGGAGGAAATTAAAAAAGAGTTAAAATATATGAATGAGATTAAAAAAAAGTGGTGGGCCATCATCCAAAAATAAAAATAATGTAAATTAAATGAGACGAACCAAAATAGAAAATGCTGAAAATTAATTGGGACCGAGGAATTACGTAATTCCAAACTTCCTTGCTCACCAACGCATCCAAGATCTCTATTTCAACAATCCAATAGATAATTATTGAGTCACACTCAACGATAAATATACCTTAAAAACCTAAATTAGTTGTATTCAAAATATTAATACAAATATTATCAATCGAATATAGTAGAAAAAACAAGAAAAAGTGGGGGCCCCTAAATCCAAAATGTTTTTCTTATAATCATCATCATGGATTTGAGGATATATGTAGAATATTTGATTGTAATGATTAAACATGTCCTTATACAAGTTCGTGAAATCGTTATGTTGATTGAAAGATTTCCTCCCATGAATCTTAATGTGACAAATGACGAATTTTGTACTCTTTATTTACTTATTTATTTATTTTATTTACAAGCTAAGTTGAAGGAAAAATAAATAGATGTTAGAGTATATAATATTTTATGGGCTTCAACCATTAACTTAATCTTTGGATTGAGTTGGTTTTTTGACATAGTATCAGAAGCCAAAGAGACAAAAGGTCACGGGTTTGAATCTCAATTACCCCTCATTTATAGTAGAATATTCAGCATTGTGCATCCACACTTCTACTCCAATAGACTCTCGTGTAAGAAGACGTATTAATGTATATAACATATCTTGAAACCTCAACCATTATTAAGTTTTTAATTGAGTTGCATCTTTGACAATAGATAATATATTATATGAGAATCAAATTCAAAACATTATTACTTATTATAATCGAAACATGACTTAATTATCCGTACAATTTATTAATCTAATTTTATTCGCTTCTCAATTTTTTAATTATTTGATAAACAATTTAGTGACTAGAATGACAAAGGAGCAGACAAGCCTAGCCCATTGTAAAGTCTTCGATTATTCACGAGATTATCTTGTTTGCTTTGTTTTTC
Organism: Amaranthus tricolor; assembly: GCF_026212465.1. NCBI lineage: Eukaryota > Viridiplantae > Streptophyta > Magnoliopsida > Caryophyllales > Amaranthaceae > Amaranthus > Amaranthus tricolor. The sequence goes on along the minus strand of NC_080048.1, from coordinate 3,729,878 downwards.
TTTCATTCTTTTTCTTTTTCACATGTTTTCTTTTCCAAAATCATTCTTTCATATCATTGCACTTAGGAAACTTCAATTTATTAGTGACAAATTTGGTACCACTAGAGTGTTGATATTAGACTACGCATTAGTCGTAATATATTAATATGATATCAAATTAATATTATTGTTTATATCTAATCATATTTTCTCTCTGACTTATTTTCAGTTTATTTTAATTTATTTAAATTTGGTTTAACTTCATCAATTATAATTAATTCAGTTTAACTAATTAGTTTAGCTCATCACTTAATTTTGCTTTCAAATATAATTATAAATTGTCTATTTATTGAGTTTAATTAGCTTGATAGAACTATAGTGAAAAAACCCTTAATTATAGAGTGAAATTTATTGAAATAAGTTGAAAAAAAAAACTAAAAGTGATATTTTTTTTATGAAAAGTACTTTTACCTCCTACAAAATATGAATGTAATAATAGTAAAGGTCGAAGAAAACAATTCTTAGATTTTTATTTGATTAATAATTTTTAAGAACTTGAAATAAATATATAAGCTCACAAAGTTATAAAGAAAGACAAAAATACGAGGGTTTATTTCATATGAATTTTCTCTATCCGTTAAAGTATATTACATAAAAACATTTTAATTGAAGTTTTAAAATATATTATATTCTATCGCTACCAACAAAATAGAAAGGAATCACATTCTAAATAAGTGAAAGTCCTTTGATGAAAGTCTTGTTCTTGTGATTAATCAAACAACATGTTGGGTCGATTCTTGGCTATTGACAAATGAAAATAAGACATTTGATTTCCAACTTAAAAATAAATAATACTCTTATCATAAATTAGTTTGATTCAATTTAAATTATTTCAATTTATTTATTTTAGTTAAATTTAATAGACCAATTTTACTCTTATTAATTTTACAATATAGTGCAGTTTTAGTAGTTGTTAATAGCTCACCATAACAAACATTTACGACCCATTTGGTTGTTGATGTTAAAGCGTGATAATTATAATAGAAAGTTGAAATAACTTTGGTGCAAAATCTTTACAAATTAAAGATCATATTTATTTTACACTAATAATCATCTTATTTCAACATAAACTTTACTTTAATACATTTCTATATGATAGGAGATATGGTATTAGGCGGTAATTGAATAATTGTGAACAAAAAACATTTTACATTTAAAATTTCACAAGAATAACATGATAAATTTCATGAAAATCTACACTACAAATTCAATTTGATACCAACATTTAATATCAACAACTGAACAAATGATTCATGTCACATCAACTTTACTCTTTTTTTGGTAAGGCTCCTTTGAGTCTTTGCTTTTTAATTTATCTTTTAATAAACTAGAAAATTTGTATACATTTTGTAATAAAATTTCTTTGGTTCTTTATCCTTTTGTACTAAAGTTGGGTGAGTAAATTAAAGTGCTTTGTATTACTTACACAAATGCATGTTGTATAAGCTAGGTGGACTTTACAACTTCGGATACCCTTCTCTTTTCTTTTCTTTTCTTTTCTTTGAGTCAAAATGGATAATTACCTTTAAATACTCGAAAGGATAAAAAGGCTGGTTAAAGGGATTTCAAACCATAGATTAGTAGGACTATAAATAACTAAAAAGGAAGACAAAATAAATTAAAGTAAACCCAAGATTATTAATTAAATGAAGATTTAATTTTAATTAGTTTAACAATAATACTCAACTATTCATAGCTTGTACTTTAAGAATGACTAAAATAAATATTACTCCCTAGTCCCTACTTTCCTATCAAAATAAATAAATAAATTATAGTTATTCTATATTTGGCACAAATAATTTATTAGGAGATAGTCTTAATATTATTAACATTCTCAATAAAAGAAAATCAAAGCATATATAAAATTTTTTTATAAAATAATAAATTAGAGTTCATCATTATCCATCACAAGGGATGTTTCATGTTTCGTTATATACTATATACTTTCCTATGTCCATTGTTCTATTTATAAGAGCTTTCACATTGTTATACGTCATGTAGCAATGAAAATATATATGATTAGATTGCAAAATTAAACTTAAATTATCATGATGTAAATAGGGCAAAATATTGTTGTTTTCCACCAACTAAAGAACAATTTTAGGCCAATTGGAGAGAAAAGTTCAATTGACTAGTTTTTAGTGGTGTTGAAAACTCACCCAATTATTTGATAGTCATCCAATCTTGTAATCGAATTTGATATGACTTGACTTACAAACAAATTTACAATTATATAAAATCAATATGAACACAACACTCAATTTGAATCGACCTAAGATACATAATTCGAAATTGACTAAAACTCGAACGAACACCCCTCTTTAGTTTGTCAAGAAAAAAATTATTTTTCAGTATCTAAGATAAGGCAATCAAGATACATACATTTCTCAAATACATTCGCTTCAAAATATTCTATGAGGTTAATTTTTATTTAGAAATATCATTAATTTATCTAAATAAATAACATTTAATCTTAAATGATGTAAATTTTATTTTAAATTCTTAAATTATAATGAATAAAAAATAATTAATGTCTAATAAAAGTATATGTAGGAAAATTTTAGGTCAAACCTTTAATTTCTTTAGTAGGGTGGTATAAATGTTAGAATTAGAAGACTATGGAACTCCTTTTAATGAGGAAAGAGATGGTGAAAGTAATATAGCAAAAGAGTGGGCCAAGCCACCCACACATTTGGGTTGTGAAAGTGTCCAATTTATTTTGCAGATTTATGAAGGCTCTAAAGCATAAAAGCAAGCTAGCAAATGCCAAAATGAAGAGGTAAAAAGCACTTTGTAATTAGCTATACACATTTCATTTGTACATTTATTTGTTTTTGAGATGCTCTTTTTCTTTTCTTTTTGGCCTTTTCTTTCAACTCACTCATATTATTTATTAACTCCCACTTTCTTTAGCTTTTCTTTTTGTGAATTCTTGTACAACTTTTACATAGTAGTATTTATTCCTACTAGAGAGTTCTTGGCCTCTATTTTTGTCTTATGAAATTTACTATAACTATAGTTTTTCATATTATTAAGAGTTGGAGAAGAGAATTAGTTCTTTTCTCAATTAAAACATGTATTATTTTTCTCATATAAAGTTATGAATTTATTTCCATTAGCTTCTTCTCTCGGCTTACTCTTTACCAAAAAAAGAATTGAAGAGAAAATATTAATTGGATGAAAAGAAAGTTAAATATATGGATGAAAATCAAAGAAAGAGTGTAGAGTTCTAGTCAAAAATAAAATTATAACAATTTTAACTAAACAGTTTAAAAAGAAAAATGATATAAACTCCAAGAGACGAAGCCACTACAATAAAATATAATTTTAGGGGCATATATTTAGTGACATTTAATTTTATGGTCACTAATTTAAATTTCTAGTGGTACATATGGTGGTGTTGGTGAAATTTATTTGACCCTTTAGCAACATAATAACAAACCTTATTAAAGCTTTTCGCAACATTGGATTTAGTACCACTTTCCATAAATGTCGTTATAGACTATAGTTATACTTATATATGTTACTAACGGCTAAATAAAGTGTCATCAAATCACTTTATAGTTAAATTCAAACTTAAAACTAATAATTATAGCACTAAAAATTTAAATTTATGATATTTTTTCAATATCACTAAACACATGTCACTAAAAGTTAATTTTTTTATTATAGTGTGCTAGAAAACAATTAGTATTCCTACTAGAAAGTTCTTGAGCCCTTGAATTTGTCATAACATTCGTGTACATATTTTTTGCCTCAAGTAATTTCTAACAAGTGCAAGGTCAAAATCTACTAGGTATTTAATGCGTGTTCTTAAATGGTGTAACAAGTGCAAAAGATGAACAACCCTAATGCATGTACTTAGATTTTGCTTCGACTGTTTAAATATCACTTTTATGATGAGCGAGACCATTGAGAGTTACTCTAAGTGGTCCTTGTAAGATTCATATTTAAACTTTTATTTAGATTAAAAGAATTGAATTGAAGGGAAGAAAAGGAAAATATTTGTATTAAAAAATTAATTAAATCAAAAGTTTATGTTAGTGTAAGTCTCAAATTACGCTAAAGGAGGATGATGATCGGTGTGCAATGGGGCATGAGCATTTGATGTTTGAAACCTTAGTTGGACGCTTGGTTAAAACAAGAAGAGAGCTTCTTGGGAGTGCTTGAACAAGGCAAGGAGCCGAGCAATTGGTGGATTAATCTTTGTGTGTGTGCATGTTTTGTTTATCTAATGTTTTTTCTATTTTCTTTTACATCTCTTCTCATCAATGTCGGGTTTAAGACCTTTCTCTTTCACCTTAAGTTGATGATTGGTTGAGGCTCTAAGATATGTTATAATACTAGAACTGAATAAGCGCTAAAAATTTATGGAAAAAACTACGAATATTAGTATTTTTGTTTTGAATTATAAGTCATTAATATAATATATTTTCTAGTTGTTTGATAAATTAAAAGGTCAACTAAAAAACTAGAAATCCAATTTATGTTAATGCTACTTGATAAATATTTTTATTGTTTGATCCCAGCATTTGAATCTGTGATCTTAAGGTCGAAGATAAACTTCTCAACCATCAATCCAACATGACGAATTGGTACATATATCATCATCATTTTCCATTTTCAATATTTAGTGTATTCCGCTCCTAGAAAATTATGATTAAAATTTAAAGAGGAAAAAAAAGACGACAACTCATATCATAAAGGAGAGTACCTAAATCCAATAAATGGCTCAACTTTAAAGTTTTGTGCTAACGTTGGGTAACCATAAAAATTACCTAACTTAAAAGGTTGTATTGAAAGTGAGAGTACCTAAATAAGTAGGTAAAGGGGATAATAATAAACCATGCATGACCATATAGTGCATGCATTGTTGGATTATGGAGTTCATGTAATAAAGCATGACTTTAATTAAAGGTATTTGTTAGGAATGTATATATTAAGATCATTTTCTAATTAAGTCAAATAAGCATGATCAATTTATAAAAAATAATCAGTAAAAATAAGGTAAAATGAGTAAATGACGTACATAATTGGAATTTGTAAAAAATTTTAGCATATTTTTGTATCACTAAATATAATAATTTTAATTCAATCAAATTATGAGATAAAAGGATTAAAAGCCTAAACGGTATTGTACTACTGTAACTGTTTTCTTAATTAATTAGAAAGAAATTTTTTAAAAATCAAAACTATTTGAAGGTCTTAGATTGTTTTAATACTTTCACTGTCTCACCAAAATCAAATTTAATTTGCTTTATAGATATTTAATGAAAAATTCAAATATAATAAATTAATATTTTATGAAAAAGTGCAAGAAATATATGGATAAGAAGAAAATTTAAATTTAATTTATTAATGAAGATTAAAAATAAAAATTAAACAGATTTAATAGAATAAATTAAAAAAATAAGATAAATTTTAAAAATAATTTCAACCACATATGAGACAAGGGCATTGGAATATTCGATATTGTGATGTTATATTTCATGTATGTTGGATCATTAAGAGGCATAACATATAGCTTAAGTATGGAAATGCAAATCCATGATGACAAAATCATTTTTGCTTGATCGACTAGTCCTAAAAATAAAAAACTTTAGGATTTTGCTAACGTACGTCACTGGTGTATCTTGTGTATTCGTTAATAAGAATATATTATCTAATATCATATAATATATAAAATTTATTATTAAGGTACACTTTAAAATATATTATACTATTTATATTTATTTATTTTTTTCTAATTTACTCTTTTAAATATATTATTATTCTTGTCAGAAAAAACTCCAAATGCTATATAGGAATGCATCGATTTCCCGTCGAGCCCATACAAAGTTAGCATTACTAATCAAGAAAAAACAACTTTTGACATCAATTTTCGTGCAATCTTTAATCCATCGATAGAATATATAACATGCATATTATAAGGCCTCAACCATCAATTTAACTTTTAGTTAAGTTGAATTCTTTACATGGTATTATTAAAGTCAATAATGTAACATAAGGTCACGAGTTCAAATCTCATCAACTTCTCATTTCAAAGTGAAGTAAATAATAAGTGTCACGTATGAAGAGAGCATATGTTGATATGCATCATTCACACTTCTATCCCAAAGGTTTTTCATGTGAAGGTGTAATAGTATATGAGGTCTCAATTAATTATCAACTTAAATTTTTGATTAATTGATTCATATACAACCTTACAATACTTCTATAATCATTTAGCATTAGAGATGGATCGAAAATAAAGAATTATGGCATAAATTCTTCATCTTAAAATCATGATTCTCATAAAGAAAATATTTGGTATGGAAGGCAAATACTAGAGAATTTGATTCTATACTTAGTGGTACATAAGAAATGTTCTAGAAAGAGTACCATTACATACATAACATAACATGGCTACAGAAATATCCACGTTGAAGGGATGATACCATGGCCAAGTGACAGCTTCATTAGCGTCTTACTTCCATTTCAAATGTGACAGGATTCCAGGACCCGACAACCCGGTCCCTATGGCCCACTCATTTACTCCTCACCGTTATTGCGGCCCGTTTTCTGTCTACTTACTCATTGCTAAATTTACAAGTTACTCCTATATTCCCCTGAATTGGCATCAAAAACAAATAACGATTTTTCTTTTAAGAAAACTTAGAAATTTGGTCTCAATGAATAAAAAGATTGAATTTTGTTGATGATTAGAGGTGTGCAATGTGCGGGGGCCTATTGGACCCCGTGCCCGACCCTTTTTAGACGGCTTTTCAACAGGTCGGACCTTAAATGGGTCGGATTTTTAAGGGTTAACTTTTATTAAATTCAGATTCGGCAAAAAACGGACTTTTGAGTCGGGCCTTCTTATTTCTATTACTCTCTCCGTTTTCTAATGTTCTTCCCGTTAGAACAATTCATTTTAAGAAGAGAAAAATTTAATTAATGTTTTTGACACATATTTAGAAGATAATATATATTCATGTAAGATCTCGTTTGATTCGTTTTAATGTATACTTTTTTATTATGTATTTTCATAATTTTTTACTATTTATATTTAGAAATATTGAGATTTAAAATTCATATTAAAAACTGCTTAAAAAGTAAATGGAAATAACAAAATGAGAGAGAAGGAGTAGTATAATACCATTGTTCACTTCAATATGAAGTCAGATACGAAAGTTAGAACAAAACTGAAAGCAAACTAGATTTACTTATTGTTCTGACAATAATATAAGAGGGTCTCTTTTGAGTGACTGTCTTTTTTAAAGACGGCTCTTAAGAGTCCAGTCCACTTTCTTTCTTAAGTAAATATTTTAATTTAAAAAAACTGCTGTTCTTTTTAAAAAAAAACTGTAGAAAAGTGTTTTTTTCAAGATGAAAAGTTTTCTGATTAACTGTCTATTCCCAAACAAAATAAAACATCATTTAGTTATAAATCAGATTTTTTTCATTTTTTTAAAAAAATAATGTTCATCAATGGTGGAAAACAATAATGTTGAAGATAACAACAATGGCTAATTTTTATGATTTGAGGTTAAAATAATATAGGGAAATTTGTAAAGAAACATCTTTTAAAACCCCTTTTTTGTAAAGAAACACCTTTTATAATTTTTTTTGTAAAAAACACCTTTTAAGAGACTTTTTTTAAAAAAAAACACCTTAAATCAGTTTCCGATGACTTTTGTCAACTTTCCGGCGTTGACTATGCCATTTGTCAACTTTCCGGCGTTGACTTTTATTTTTATTTTTATTTTTATTTTTATTTTTATTTTTATTTTTATTTTTATTTTTATTTTTTTAAAAAATTTTTATTTTTATTATTATTTAAAATAATAATAATAATAATAATAATAATAAAAATAAAAATAAAAACAAAAATAAAAAAAATAATAATTTTTTAAAAAAATTTTAAAATAAAATTTTTATTATTTTTTTTATTATTATTTTTTTATTTTTCCTTTTGTTTTTATTTTTATTTTATTTTTAATTTTTATTATTATTATTTTTTTGTTTTAATTTTAATTTTATTATTATTATTATTATTATTATTATTATTTTATTATTATTATTGTTATTTTATATTTTTTTATACTTTTTATTTTTATTATTATTATTAATTTTTTTTAAAATTTTTTTATATTTTTGTTTTTATTTATTTGTTTTATTATTAATATTAATTTTTTTTAATTTTAATTTTTATTATTATTTTAAAAAAAATTTAAAAAAAAAAAAAAAATAATAATAATAATAATAATAATAAAAACATAAATAAAAAAAATAATAATATCATATCATAAAAAAATACCATATAATATCATTTCAATTACAATCACCAAAATAGTCTTTGATGTAACATGTAATTAATTCTATAATAATATGTGTGGTTAGAAAAAAAAAATTAAAGTAGAAAATAAGGGAAAATGAGAAGTGAGTTGAATGTGTAGTGAAGGAAGAAGTAGGAGAACAAAGTGGCCGGGTGTCCTTAACGTTGTCTTCACTCAAATAAGGCTCATATGCTGTTGCCCGTTGCGTATTTGAGTACTCTGTATCTGCCTCCCATTTTCCCTCCTTTTCTTTGTCTTCCTCTAAATTCTAAAACACACACCCTACGAGATTATCCTTCAACCAACATTTCCCCAATTATTACCTACACTTAATTTATACTTCCTCCATTTCAAATTAATTTCAAAATCAAAAATATTGCTTTAATTATTTATCATTTTTAATTTATGATTATTGTAATATATATGTTAAAATATTGTTAACTGTAAAGATTATTAATATTAAATTTTTTTAATTTTTTATTATATATAATTAAAAATATTAAAAATTGAATTATTACTTTGAACTACATAAAAAGTCAGATGTTAGCGGTGAATATAAGGTCTTATTAATTGGTGAATATAAGGTGTTATTATTTATGAGAACAACAGGAAATATTTATGAGAATCATATTATAATAAGTTGTTTAAGTAATGTAATTAATGTTTCTTGACTTCTCGCCCAGGTCAAATAAACGCTTAATGATATTTTTAGAATTAAATTGGCAAGTACTCCGCATAATGACCCCATTTAATTTGATTGTTGAGACTTGAGACTTAGCTTTATGCATAAAATTATTACTTCTAAGCTAACATTTTTTCCTTACAAGGAAATTAATTAGGAGTACATTAAAGCATAAATGAATGGACAAATTTTAGAGGATGGTTAGACGTCAAATAGAGAAAAGACCAATTGAGTTAAAAAAAAAAAAAAGAAAAGCTTTTAATATAAATATATAGAGTATTTGAATTAATTTTTTTTATGAAGTAATGCAATACGTGACTAATTGAGTATCTATTTAAATTTAATACTAAAACAGACACCATCCAATGATAAGTATCAGGCTCTCAGAAGTATTTTTTCTGCCCAAATACTACTCTTAAGTGTATCTTCTTTTGGAAACAATTATTTCCTTAACTAATTACTACTCTGACGTATATTTTTTGGAAACAAATTTGACCAAAAAAAGTGAAATTTATAAAGATATCATAATTAGTCTGATTATTAATGGTATTCTATTGTCATTAATAACCCCTTTTAATTAATGCTCAATAAAATAATTATGTGCTATACAATCCTTTTATTCTTAATTATAATCAACTATTGTATATTTTTGTACCAATTATCCTAAATTACATATCATACAATACAATAAAATCAACTATTGCATATTTTTGTTACTATACATATTAACATCATTTTAAATTCTATACATCATACAGTCATTTTCATAATTCAAGATACTTTTAATATACCAAATTCTTATTCTTATCTTGATATAAAAAAGGGATGAGACACTTTATAGTAATTGCAATAGAATAATAGTGGGTTATTGGCAATAGAATAACATTAATTATATTTGGTTTTAAATTATTTGCAACATTTGCATTTTCACATATGCAGTATTCAATCTTTAATATCTTTAATTATAAATAATAAAAATTTGATATTAATAATTTTGCATTGAGACAAATCAAACAAGATCCCATTAAATATGTTTTAACTTATAGATTAAGAATTAATTACAAATTAAGGTTGATGAGTGCATAATGCAAATATTGCTAATGTTGCAAGTGATTTAAAACGAAAAAAGTATATATAATTTACAAATTTCGTTGTTTTTTTCACATTCTCTCTTCTCACCCTTTTTTGCTTTCATTCATCAATTAACTGACTTATTCTTTCTATCCCATTAATCTAAGTCTCACATGTTTGCAACTTGTGGAGGAAGATTACTTCTATCTTTTTCTCATTAAAAATCCCTATTTTTTTCTATTCCCAAATCTAAAAATTGGGTTTTTAGTTTTTTAATTATCTCTCTATAGATTTTTTGGGTTAGTTGATTCGAACCAAATACACAAGTAAAGCATGTAACCAATCGCGATAAATGGGCCATATCTCTTGCATTACTTTTTATTCTTACAAAACAAGTTTTTGTATTTTTAGCATAAGTTTTGTGAAAGTAAATAAATGTAACCAATCGGAGGAAGATTACTGCATTATCTTTATCTATATTTAAATCGAGTTCCTTTGTTTATCATAATTTTCTTTATTTATCTTTGGGAATTTGATTGTTAGTTTGTTATCATTATTTTATTGAATTTATACAGGCATTATATGATAAATATTTTTATCTTATTTGCATTGATTAATAATATATGCATGTAAGGAATATAAAGTGAAGTTGTATCATTTCTAATAAAAATCTAAAATTAATAATATATGCGTGTAAGGAATTTTTTTTTATCTTTGGGAATTTGATTGTTAGTTTGTTACCATTAAGTTACATTGTTTGTAAATATTAAATTTGTATTACTTCTAATAAAAATCTAAATTTTATACATTTTCTTAAAAAGTGGATTTTTTTTTCTAATGCAAGTTAAATAACAATAAAGTAAGGATATTTTAGACACTAAATTTTAAGTAACAACACACTAAATATATTAAATTGATATTTTTGTTTAAGTTTTATATTAAGTTTGAATTTTATTAATTGTTAATTAGATAATTAAATTTAGATTTGGATTTGAATTGTTTGGATTTAATTTATTGGAGTATTGATTGATGTGTATATATTTTTTACCGATGGTTTATTTGTTTTTGTTGTTAAAAATTGACTTTCTATTCAATTTGAAGCGATGTAAACGGCGTTTAGAGATAAACGATATTTATAGAGGAGCAATAAAACTTGAGAAGAATTGACAATAACAAATCATGATATTGTTTCCTAATACTAAAATCTAAAATTTTATTTTCCTTTATTTAGTTTGATCAACAACTAAAGACTTAACATTAAGAATATCCTAATAAGAAGATAAAGAACAAGATATAAAATTAGAATTCAATTATTTGATTATTACCTAACATAAATTTTAAAATCTTACCAGTACATATTAAGGCATGATCAATCATATGTAACGGTTTTGTGGGTCAAAATTAGACGAATACTAAAGATATTAATATGTGATGATGATAATAATATTTATACTTCAAGATACAATGTTGTATACAAATAAAAAAAGGGTGGTTAAATATTTATAGTTGATATAGTTTGATATAAATATGTCTATTTTCACTAAGTATATATCTATACCTATATATATATATATATATATATATATATATATATATATATATATATATATATATATATATATATATATATATATATATATATATATATATATATATATATATATATATATATATTTTGTTTAACTTTAATTTTCATTAGTATATATATAAATGGGTCAAAATTAGGCAAAAACCAATAATTATTTTTTATTTTATTATATTTTTTGATAATTTTTTTATTTATTTTTAAAAGTATATGTTAAATATAATTAAGTATTAATAACCCCTGCTTAGTACAGGCAATCACCTAGTATATTATTATGATCAAAATTATTTGTATATTTTCTATGATAAAAATATCTTATCTTATAATGTAGTAGAAAAAACTAACTTTAAAAAATGAAGTTTGCTAGGTAAATAATGGTGATTTACTAATTTGGTAAATTACTTGTACGTGGTAAATATTTATTGGTTTATGACTTTTATGATTTTTTTTTTGTTTTGATCATTTAATTAGTTTTTCTTGTGTTTTTTTATAGTGATTTATTAATAACCGTAATTAACTTAAATTTTATATTAAAAAAATTTAGTAACCTTATTGGGATGTTTGACAAATGATTGATAATTAATACTACTCTTATCTGATAATTGATTGTAGTGATTGATTTGACTAGCTGATTATGAAGATGTCGGTAAAAAAAACTTAATAGCTTATTCATAGCAATTGATTGTTTTAACCTACATCCAATCATACATTTTGTAAAACTTTACTCTTTTATAAAAAGAACATTATTTTTTTATTTTATTGAACGAAATTTATCATAAATTAATTGACAAAAAATTAAACTATGTGAAACATCTATGAAAATTATATGACTTACGCTCACGATGAAATAACGTAAAAGTTAATGAATTGAAAAAAAATAATGATAGCAAAATTTAGGAAATTTTATTTAAAAATATGGCGATATTAAAAAAAGGTAACAATAAATTAACCAGCACTAAAACTTATTAGTACTTGTACTATTGAGATTTTAAAAAACATAAAAAATCATAGGAATAAAAAGATCTTTCACTCCTCTATAAATACCCATGGTCACTTACCCTTCCCCACACAGGCAGACAAAAGCAAATCAAATCCTCATTCCTCTCTCTATCTTCTTGCTTTCTCTAATCTTCCTCCCTCCAAAACAAACAACATTGACTCTGCTACAGCAAATAGCAATCAGCAATAGAGGCCCTAATAATGCTCAAGTTCTGGAAATCAAATTCATCAAAAGTCGCCGCAGGAATCGGCATTACAGACAATGATGGAACTGAAACTACCATCACTGATTCCACCATTTCTGATCACGTCCATGAAGAAACTGATGATGATGATGATTCCTTCTTCGAGTTAGAACTCACATTTCCACCTTCTTACGATTCCAAATTCTCTATTTCTTCTACTTGCTCGAAAAACACGGTCGAAGAGAAGGAATCTGAGAAAAAACCTAAATTAAAGCCTCAATCGCCAATCTCAATACTTCGTTCTGCTTCTCCGAAGCTTCGAGTCTTCATGTTTGATAGATTTAACAAGAAATCAAAGCGTGTTGAGGAGTTTCTTGAAACTGAGAGCGTTTCGTCTAGTTGTTCGCCGAGACGGAGCGGTGCGAGTTTGTTTACTGTGAAATTTCGTATTGAGGATGGTTCGATTGTTCCAAAATTTACTCGTAGTCGTAGCAATAGTTCAAGCGTTTCAGCTAGTCCAAACGTCGAAAAACATACCTCTGAGGTTTTGATAGAATCGTCTAAACGGTTCTCAAAAGAAACAATTAAAAAATACTTAAATTTAATAAAGCCAAATACGTCGAAAAAGCTCATCGACGGTGAGAAATACATCTCTTCTCCGAACAGAGCATCTACGACGTCGTTTCCCAGGAAAGAAGAAAAGCAAATCAGTCGATTTAAAGTTAGATGTAAGCAATTAGGTAAAAGCAAATCCGCTTCAGCGACAATTGGAGTTTCACCTCCGGCAACGTTTTCTGCCAGAAACGACCATCCTTGTGACGGAATCGAAGGCGCAATTTTACATTGCAAGCGTTCTCTCACTTCTACAGGTGAACATAAATTTCAACTAATTGTTCTTTCTATGCTTAATTTGTCCTTTAATGGCAGTATATTAAATTTACATTACTTAAATTTGCTTGTGTATTTTTCAGGTCATTCGTCATTATCGAGATGTAGCAGTGATCCATCACATGAGAAGTCAATTCAAATGTCAGAAGAAATCTGAAAAGAAATAAAAAAGCAAATGAAATGATTAGTCCACTACTTGTAAACTCTCTTTTTACTTTTATTAGTTTGTTTGTGAAAATTGCCGGAAAATGAACATCTTCATTTCTTCCTCAAAATATAATAGGTTGAATTAGGATTTGTTAAACACATTCAGGAGAAAAGTAAATTGGTGTAATTTCTCTGTTTTAGAGAGAGAAAAGAGATTGAAAAGGATCTTTATATTATTTTTGTGGTATGACGATTTGTAGGTTGGTTAGTTTGTTAGAAATGATGATGGAGAAGAATTTGGAAGATTATGATGACCAGTGATGAGTGACGAGTGAGGTGAGGTCACTTGAGTCGTCTTTGTAAAGTGTAAAACTGTTTGTTAATGTCAATGATGATGGATTTTTGTATATTTTTTGTGAAATTATTTGGTGTTCGTAAATTGAAACTTTTAGTAATTGCATTTTTGAAATGATTCACCATGATAATTTTATGTAGGGTGGTGTACGTGAGTTGGTCGGATCACAAAGTTGTTATCCACGGTCCACCATTAGTGGTTAGTTTTGTTCACTTAGGTGTAATTTTCTGTTGCCTAAAGCAATGTTAAAGTTGCACTACTTACATGTAGACAACAAACTTCACAATTTTGAACATTTGAAGGAGAAGTTAAGTTTGCATACTAACTAATGATAAGAATTCTGTCGAACTTAATTAATTGGTTAGTAAAGATCATATTTGAGTTGATACTTGGGAATATGACCTGACTTCTAATTACTATAGCCGAAACATGATCCACTGTTTTTTGAATAGTACTCTTATAAAATCAACGATCAATGCTAATGGATCATACATGGTAACATTGATTAATTTGATCATCTATTGTCCATTTTGAAATTCAAATATGGTAGAAATTGTACAACTGATCCCATGACCCATCTCAGTATTGCATATTCTCATTGATCAGTTTATCACATCGTGTGTATTTTGCTATTTAGAAAAATTTTTGTGGTTCAATGTTGTTTGGGCCTCACAAGGTATATTTTGTACAAAGAAAATTAGACATTTTGTATTGAGATTTGAGAAGAAAGTTAACTATCATTCATACTCTATAATTATTCATGTATCATTTGGATTTTCGTATTTTCATTTACAATGCTTAGCTTTTATCCATTAAGTAATTTTAAATATTTATGTGTTTTCTCTTAAAAAGCTTTCATAGAGGAGAAATAATGGTATTTTTGTTCTTACAACTTTCCTTAAATTTAGTTGCAAATGAAAAAAATCTAGTTCTAAAACTTTCACTTATGCCGGTAAATATTTAAATATTTCACCGGTAAATGTTTTAATAATTCACCTATATTATTTATACTTTATAAATTTGATCCTTGTCTAACTTCTTAATTTCTTCAAAGTATTTTGATAAGCATTATCACTTTCTCTACGGTCAAACAAATAAATAATACATTTCACATGTAAACTGTTAATTTATTTCTCGAGGAGCCATCATTTACGAACTCTTAATTAATGTCGGTGATATTAGAAAAATATACTACTTTTGATATTGTCCTAATTTGTGTTGAATTAACACAACAAAGAAAATATCATATAATATTAAACAGAATTGATTTGAGTTGAATTCAAATGAACGATTAAAAATTACTAAGTATTCAAGCAAAAGATTTATGAAAATTTATAAAAAAAAAATACGTTGATATAAACTTAGTTGAGTTGAAACGTCTTTTAACTTTCAATAATGTTGTGTCTACACACATTAGAAGTTAGTATAAAAGATCGTTATGCTTTATTTTGATCTCAATTAATTGGTTTCAAGTATGTATGATTGTAGAGTACATGAAATTGAGCAAGTATTCCCTTTTAACTAAGACCTAAGTCCAAGGTCCACAAACAGTTATTCCTATTTAATCTTTTATAAATTATACTCCCTTCAATCCTTTAATTTAATCCCATTTCCTTGGGCATATCCTTTAATTTAGTCCCATTTCCTTGGGTACGCATATTAAGAATTGTGTGGGGTCCATGTAAAAGGTGGTAGTTGGGTATTTTTAAGTAAGGGTATTTAAGGGTTTACGGGGGTAAATTCGTAATTACGTGTGTGAACTAAGGGTATTTAAGTAAAAAAGGATTGCCAAAAATAGAAATGAGACTAATTCAAAGGTTTTGCCAAATAAGGAAATGAGACTAAATTAAAAGATCGGAGGGAGTAATACTTAATACTACTATGAAGAAAACACTACTTTATTTTAACAAAATTGACAATTAAAATTATTAGTTTAGATAAAATTATCATATAGATAAAAAAAAATTCATAAATCAAACCATTTAAATTAAATTGCCTAAACTATTTGATTAAAACTGAAAACAAGCTGATAAAAAATAGGTTCTAGATTTTGTTAAATAGAAAAAATATTGCATTTTATCTTAAAAGGCTAAGAAAGAATTTATATTTTACTTTATTCTATTGAAAATCTATTTTTATGTAACGAACAATTGACTCAAAAACCTTTAAGAAAAGGCAATTTTTAATTTTTTGGCATGAAAAAAAGAAGAGAAAGGAAAAAGAAAAAGATAAAGGAAAAGAAAAAAGGGTAGTTAGTCAATCTTTTACAAAATACTTTCCAAAGCTTATTTATTTCTTGCTAACCCAAATAACACTTCTTTTCCTTTAATTTTTTTCAATACAAAAAAGAAAATTCTTTTTTTTATCTCCTTTTATTTTCCTTTTTGCTTTTCCCCTTTAATTTTCATATATCATTAAGATTTTTTCTTTTCTTTTTTCATTTTTTTATGATTATTAATATTGTTGATTGGGGTAGGTTATAAAGAGAATTAATCCTTGCTTTAGATAGTCAGAATCAAACTCCTGTCATATGAAAAAGAAAGCGACACTAAATCACTAAATCAATTCATGATTTTTTTTCGTTTCCTTTATCGTTTACTTTTTTGTCTCGTATAGTTTTCATTGTTAAAAAAATATGAAAAGTAAAAGTTTAATATAGAGTTAAATTAGTAAATTATTTAAAAATTAAAGAAAAATATAAAAAGTAAAAAATAATAAGATTATTTCTAAAAATAGATAACATAAAGTAAATATTATCTTCTTTTTAGTATATTTAAAACAAGAAAAATTACAACGGTAGAAATTTTATTTGGCGGTCAATTGGGGTTAAAAGAAAGTAGTAGTAGGAGTAAGAGAGGAAAAAGACAAGAAAAAGGAGAAGAGAGGGAATATAGTAAGACCTTAGTTTTACGTCAAACCTGCAAAAATACAGGCTAATCTATGCTCTATCTACAGCTAAATTTCATCTTTATGCCAGAAATCTGCAATAACTAGCACGAGCTAATGAAGTGCTGTCCTCCTTAAAATATGCAGATGAAAATATAAAAATGATAGAAATAATTCTATGAAAATATTTGTAGCAAAGTACAGATATAAAAAGAAAAGAAAAAATTGTTTTGATTAATCCCGCCCTTATTTTTTTTTGGATATTATTTCATATTTCCATCTCACATTTTAATCGATTATTATTGGTATTTAATATTAAAGAGGAGTAAGGGTAGGCCAATGAAAAAGCATAAAAAAGGTGAGTGTAACAGTTAATATATATCTACAATGCCCGGTTAAATGGTGGCAAGGGGTGCCGTGACAAAACATATATAAAGGTCAGATTATTTTAAAATAAGGGATTATTCAAAACAGATTGACAATAGGTCTAATTATCCATGACAATTTTTTTTAAAAAGGAATTTATGAGGATCTTATCATATTGTACTTAGTTTCATTATATAGTATTCCCTCCGAACCAATTTAGTTGTTCCACTTCCTTATTTGGTAAAGTCTTTTTAGTTGTCTTATTTCTATTTTTATCAATTTTTTTTTACCTAAATATTCTTAGTTCACACAAATAATTACGAATATACCCCCATATACCTTACTTACCCAACTAGCCTTCACTACTTACCCTTTACTACTTACCCTTTTTAATGGACCCCACACCATCCTTAATAACCATGCCCAAGCAAATGGGACATCTAAATTAGTTCGGAGGGAGTACTTGTTAAGTTGTTATCAATAATGACATTTTTCCACAAAATATGTCATAATTGAATGCAATTACTTCCTCCATTTCAAATTAGTTGCAACATTGTTAAAAATGCACTATTTATTCATTACTCTTAATTTTGATTAATATTTAGTCAATATGTTAAAATATAGTCAAGTGGGATCTTGTTTGATTCATCTCATTGCAAAAGTAACTTAATTATTACAACTAAACGAGCAAGTATGTGAGAAGAGAGACAGTATCTAGTGGAACAAGTGATGAGTCAATAGTGATGGTCATAGGCTAGCAGTTTGATTCCAGTAGTAGAGATGATGTAATTCTTGGTTAAGTTTGTCAGTTTGATTCCAATTTACTCATAGACAAATAGACATGACGTTATTTGCTTCCTTTCTCACATGGTTTAAAATACAGAGGAATCTAAGGTTTCGGTTCGCTTAGCATTTGATACAAAATAGATATTGGTTTGAGATAATTCAAATAATGTGGAAAAGAGGTTACTTATATATAGGAGCAAAATAAAGGTTTTGAGTTAGGGGGTTAAATTATCGATGTGTTAGTAAATTATTTAGTAATATTATATAAAAATAAGTTAAATTATAAAAATTTTAAAATAATGTTGTTAATTATTTATTTATTATAAGATTTGTACAAAATTAAATTAAGAATGATAGTAGGAATTTAGTGTAATTTTAGTAGGAATATCTATTCACAAATTCAATGATCATATTTATTGTCCTTTCACAATCTCATTTTTTTTACTTTCTTCGTCCTAAAATACTAGCTACATAATGGTTTTAATATTATTCATCGTTTAATCTTATTTTATGTATTGCCGTTAATGTGTAAGAAAAAAATATAGTTAAGTGGGATCTTATTTGAATTGTCTAATCACCTACTTTCATAATATTAAGTTTTTATAATTTTTAGATTTGTATAATTCAATATATAAATGATCAAAATAACACATTGGATTAGTAAAAAGTCAAATCTAGCAAGTATAGTAGAACGGATAAAGTACAAAACATTTTCTAATGCATTATCATATGAATGTATGGTATTAAATGGTAATGAAAAATTATGAACAATTTTTTTATAATTAAACTTTCATTATTATGATCAAGAATAGCATAATACATATAATAGAAATTTACACTATAAATTATTTATATTACCACAAATTAGTACCATTAAGTCGTTAACCAAACACGCGATAAGGGTAATGGGAAAATAAGTGGTCAAAAGAGATTAGAGCATGTAAATAGCACTCCGTTTATAGAAGTACTTTATATAGGCTTAGAAATAGATTTTTTTTTATAAATCTTGTATTTAGATTCATCCATAACATTTTAGTATGCACTAATTCAATTATAATATGGACTTTCTCTGTTTTTCTTGATTTATTATACTTGGTATATTTGATCTTATATGCAATTTAATATGATATTTTGTTCATTTATATGTTAAATTATACACATTTAAAAATTATAAAAAGTTAATATTATAAAAGTATGCGATTAGATGATTCAAACAAGATCCCATTCGGCTATATTTTTACTTACACATTAGCCGCAATATATAATATAAACTTGAACGATGAATAGTGCATATAATCAAAATGTAGCGAGTATTTCAACACGGAGAAAGTATATTTCAATAATTATACTTCTTGTCAACTAAAAATGAAGTACTAACTATTTTAATAAAAGTTTTTTCAAATTGACCTTTTGATTTGAGAGACTCTTTGACCGCACTCTATTTTATGGGAATGAGTTGCTGATTTTTTTCTCCCTAGACTCTGACCATAGTTCATATGACCGAGATATATTGGGTATGATGATGATGATTATTTTCAAATTAACGTATATTAAAATAGAATCGATCAAGTTTACAGAGGACTTCCTCGTGTATTTTGTCCATGTTTTTCTCTACTCCTATTGGCCAATCCTATACTGATTGACCATGTAATTTGAAAGAGTACCTTCCTCTATAACTCAACCTATACCTATAATGAGTAGTACTCTCAATTTACTGCTACCTGCCAGCTTCTTTACAGTCTCACAACTAGCTAGATTACTTCATTTTTATCCTAATTTTTTATTTCATTCAAGTATTTTTGTAAGTTTTTTATTTGTTTGTCGCATTATTTATATTTAATGTTATATAAATACGTAATTAAATATTATGTATTAAAATATACAATCATTTGAATGAAGTAAAAATTTACTTGATTATTTTTTCTCATATAATAATGTAAAAGTTAATTTTTTTCATTATATTTACATATTTAATTTTTAATAAATTACACTTTTTGTTCATTTTTCTATACTCCCTCCAATTCTTTTTAGTTGTCCAATTTTTTTATTTGGACAGTTCATCTCTATTTTTCCATTTCCATTTTAAAGCATACACTGTTAGATGGTCCTCTTATTTTTTAATATTAAAAATACCAAATATTGCACATGGTTCTACTAATTTAGATGGTCCACTCATTTTCTTAATATTAAAAATACTCAATATTACACATTGATCTACTATTTTAAGTGGTTCCCTTATTTTCTTTTAATATTTGTTTCAAAATCAAATTGAATAACTAAATTGAATTGTAGGGAGTATTTTCTTGATTCAAGATTTTTACTTCAAAAGATATAGGCGTATTACATAAGGAGTACTACCTTTGTACCATTGAATTGTTTTTTTATATGGTTTGAGTTTCTAACTTATTTTGTACTTATTTCTATTAGTAATGGTTCATACAACTTCTTTTAATGTCACTCACAAATTTGTTCACAAATTTAATTTTATTTGCTCATTACTTGACCTCATTAAATTATTATTTAGAGTACAAATTAATACTTTTCCTAATACTTACAACGTTAGATTTTTCACGTAGTTCATTGAACTAATTTAATCTTTACTTATGTATAGTACAAAATTTTAAAATTTAATATTGTACTATTCATTAATTAACCACAATTTATGATTAATTTTTATTTTATAAGATAAAACACAGTCAACTGAAATCTTATTTGATTCGGTTCAATGAAAGACTATTTATGTAAATTTTTTAAAATTTTTTATTGATAATTAGAGATATTCAAAATTAAATTAATACATTTAAACTGCGTAAAAAGTTAAATAGTAGACGTATTTTGAAACGAGAAGTAT
The DNA here is from genome assembly GCF_026212465.1 of Amaranthus tricolor. Classification (NCBI taxonomy): domain Eukaryota; kingdom Viridiplantae; phylum Streptophyta; class Magnoliopsida; order Caryophyllales; family Amaranthaceae; genus Amaranthus; species Amaranthus tricolor. The sequence continues at coordinate 3,708,720 of NC_080048.1, read as the reverse complement.
TGTTTTAGCATTGGCGCAAATGAAATGAGGAGTCAGTATATATTACTATCCTTCAATTATTTTTTAGCTTGTTTTATTTGTTTTGGCAGGGTATTTTTCAGTATTGTTGACGTACACTTGACTCTATAGAGTTTCAGGAAGAAAATTCACATTGAAAGGGGAGAAAGAAAGAAAAATTAGAGTTAGAGGTAACAGCGGCATTAAAAAGATAAAGAAAAGCTGTACGCTATTTGGATTTTTGTGACCTTGCATTGCATTATTTGCATGCATGCAATTAATAAAAAAATCTAACTTAGCAACTAAAACTAATAGAGAAAGGAGAAAAGAAATGTTCTTTATACTTTAGTTGAGAAGGACTAGTACCAATTACTTGTTTTACTCCATTCTATTTCTAATCCATTTTTATCATTGAATTCTTTTCAAAATTTAATTTGTCGGGTTTATATAGGACTGTTTCGTTAATTTTTGGGCCCAAAGCGAAAATGAAATGAGTTTTTTTTAAATATAAGACGTTTTCAAAAAATCTCAATAATTTATATTTTCCTTGTTTTTTTTAATGTTTTTCTCATTTAGAATATTTCACTTCAAAGATAGAAAATTAAACTGTGGTTTTTGTATGATACATAGAAGATAAAATATGTTCATATAAGATCTCGTTAGATTCGTTTTATCGTATACTTTTTTATCATATATTTTTTATAATTTTTTATAATGCGTTATCAGAGAAAATGAGGCTAAAAATTGTTTTGAAAGTTATGCTAAATATAAATAGGAAAGACAAAAAACAAAACACAACGGAGAGTGTAATATATAGCAAAAGAAATAATTATATATAAATTTAATTCAAATTAATATCAATCTTATAAATAAAAATATATTTTAAACCCTAAAAAATTTAAATCTCTAAACTGCCCGCTTTTTCCCTTTCTATCTACAGCCATATACATATACAAGGGGAACTTTGGGTCTCAAACATTAACTTAATTAAGCTTTAAATTTTGTTGGTTACTTATTATAAAATATGTAAAATGTATTGACTTTCTACCACTTTTTTAAGCATAGTTTGAGTTTATTCATGGATAATAACAATGAGAAAATGGGTGAAACAGCCTTATTAATAAGTAAAATGGCGGATCATGAAATTCAAGAGTAAAGTTCATAGCACTTGGACATCACAATAATCAAAGCCCAACAAGTCAACAACCTTTCTAATTTTAGCACAAATCAATAGATTTGCTATGTTTCTTTGTTGATTTGTGTCTATATTAACTACTCCCTTCGTTCCCCAATTAAGTTTTCAACAGTAATGTTCACGAAAATTAAGAAAAATAAAATATTTTAAATAGTAAATATATTATTTAATCGAATACCACAAGTATTAAATAAATATTAAAAAAAAGTTAGTGGAAAGAATATAACGACTACAACTAATAAAAAATTAGTTTTATAGAGTTTGTGGGAAACATATGAAGACCATAAGGATTATTAAAATATTAAATTGAAGTTAGTGGAGAATATGTGGGGTACATAAGCATTATAAAAATATTAAATGGAGTATGAATAAGGTTATTTTTGTCCAAAATTTGTGATATAAGTAGAAAAATTCTCTATGAAAACAATAAATAAAACACCCAAAATAACACATGAAAATTTCTTTAAGGAACGGAGGAAGTACATAAACTAGATACTAGGATTATTCATTTCAGCTTTTGTCATGAAACAAGTCGAGAACTCAAGATAATGAGAATATAATAAAAAGACTAGTAAAGAACTAAAGGCTAATCATAGTATTCACTTGGGATAAAGAACAGTTCATGTGTCCGAATCCAATGGATATATATGAATCTAGGGATAATTAAATTATTAAGTAAATTTAATACTTCTATCTTAAATCTTACTCAAGGAATAATTTGTTCTGAAATATAGCTACTAGTTCGTTGTTAGGGTAAAATACATAATTATTAACTTTTGTTTTTTGTTAAAAATAAAAAAGTGCAAGTATTGTAAAATAACTATAAAAGTAATAAGTATACATAATTCTTGTGAGAGACGGTTTCTGTAACAGGAGCGGCAATCTCGATACATAATTAATATTTAATAATATTAATAATGTTTAATACAAGAATATTGCGGAAGTCTCAAAATGCCGAACTGTTAAAACTTTTAATCATAAAAACTGAAACTGTTTAAAACAAAAGTAAATATTACATCTGATAAAATATTGTTTGCTAAAAATGAAAAAAATACATCATTATCAAGTCATCAACAAAGATAGAAAAAGCAGCTAAGTTCTCGATAAATAGTAATTGAGGTGCCCTGGATCGAAACTTGAACTAAATCCTGCAAAATGTTGCCATCCATGATACGGATGACAATCGATTGAATCAGTCAGCGCTTAACGCGGAGCATAACTTCCTATCCAGCTCAAAATACGAAAATTATACGCTATATTTACAAAATAATAATTTAAGTACGAACTTTTAATTAATTGACATCACCGTATACTTTTACCATATTCTTTTTCTATTCCATACTTTTAAGTCATTAAGATATCATTCTCAATCCCGAGAGAAGTACGTTACTGCCACTTATACAATTCGATAATCTTAACACTTAAGTAAGTTCATTTGGTTAATACTCATAACCGTACCATGCATCATAGCATCAACACTAATCAAGTTTATCACTGATCAACAAGCACATCAATATGACACCTGATATATGTAAGGGTCTGGTTAGGTGAGGACCGTAGTCCTAAACCCTAACTATGGTGGGAGTCGTCACCCCTCCAATACAATTTATGCTCAAGCTCTACATGCCGATCCATGGTTCGACAGTACCTTACTATCAAGGTCATTCAATCAATATTCATTCGCACAAGTACATCACATTTTTATTACTACAATTTGACATTGAATTTGACTTTGATCTACTTAGGTGATAACCTCTTTTATTTAATAAAATTCTAAATCATAACGTAAAATTAAGCTTTATGTCTTTATACATTCATTATTAAATTCTTATACATTAAATTTTATTTATAACTTTATTTTTAATAGCTCGCTAAATTCACACTAATAACGTAATATTCTATCAATAGTTTCCAAATTAATATTTTCCACAAGTAGCTACTAAAATCTATTTTTCTTTAAATAAGTTTCCAAAATCAACATTTTCAACTTTACAATAAATAAAACTTTATTCTCTTAAAAAAAATATTCTAATTAAAATTCAAGTTAAAATTACATTTTTGGATAAGTTTCCAAAATTCTACAAGTTCACCAAAAATCAATATTTCAAGTTTAGAAAAATAAGTAAACTTATTAGGTTTGCAAAAATCAACATTCTAGTTGTAAAACAAATAAAACTTATAATTTCACAAAAATCAATATTTCTAATTTAAAAAACAAGTCAAACTTATAATTTCCACAAAAGTCAATATTTCTAATTATAAAACAAGTAAAACTTGTAATTTCAAAAAATCAATACATCACACATATTTTGAGTGGCAAGTTTACTAAAAATACTTTTACATTATTTTGCATAAATGTTGGTCAAATAGTTAGCAAATAAAATATTTTGTACTAAATAGTGATTAAAAGTTACTTTTATTATGAAATCTCATGTGTTCAAGAAAAACACTTCAATATTTAATAACTTGTAAAAATTTCTCAAAAATATCTTTTTAAATTGTTATTTTATTATTATCACAAAAATAGTTGTAATAATTTAAAATAGTAAATCAATATAATAGTTGTAATAATTGTCATCTTTTATTTAATTACGCTTTAATAGGCTGGGTCTGAGAGATAGTCTCTCAAAAAACCCATTAATAAGTATAACTATATAAGTATTATATAACGGGAGAAGTATAAGTTAAAAAGTGTTTGACTAATGGAGCATTTAGTGGTGATGAAAATTATTTGATGTTCTCAATTTTTATTCTTTCTTAAAAGCGTGCATCTAATTTTCGTTTTGCTATTTCTGAATGCATAAAATTTTACATTATGAGATATATTTTAAAGCGTGCATCTGATTTTTATTTTGCTACTTCTAAATGCATAAAATTTTACATTATGAGATTATATCTTATCTATTTTTCTAATACTTATTATAGCTTGTAAGAGATTTAAAGACTTGTTTATTAAATGGGAATGCAAATTACTATTTTCTTGTTTGGAGCTAATTAAAATGAAAGACTTATACATAGGCATAATCTGAAAATTCAATTAATTTTTTTACTAATTACAAAGTTGGCTTTAGGCCCGAAGAAATGAAAGATTAATTGATAATCAAATTCAATACCTTATTTGAGAAAACGATATTTATTTAAACTGAGATAAGAAATGAACATATGGAAGATGATTTATTACATTGTTACTCGAAGGCTTTGTCTTGGCTATCTATAATGAGTAATGTGAGCAACATTTCAGTTTGATTGGTTTTGTTGAATATGACTAAATGGCATGTAAAAGACTATCCATATTTCATGATTTTGGGGAACTTTGAGGAGAAATAGTAGGATTGTCCACAAACCACATTCCACAACAACAAAATTAGAAATTCTGAAATATGTTGCGGTAAAATATGGCATGAGCCTATCCATATTTCATGCTTTTAAATATAATGACCCCAAAGGGAAGGGATGATGACAATGCCATTCAAACAATTTTTAGGTCCAGGCCAAACATAAAAAATGGTCTTAGTATAAGTAAATTTTCGGTTATTTTTTTTTTCCAATTATGCATTATATATATTTTTTTTATCACATTAATGTCAAATAAATCTACAAATTTAATATCATATAATGATAAAGTACTTATGAACAAACTAAATTTTATTAATAAGGATCAACTCAATTTGGACCTCTTAATAAGATGGGCCCTAGACGGTTACACCTTAAAACTACCTGTAATACCCTGTCTTTTTTATGAAGTTATTAATTAATTATTATTATTATAATCACTTTTGGAGATTTTATAAATATATTAAGTTATTTTGAATTAGTCTTAAAAAATTTCTTTCACATACGTATTTAAACATTAACATACTTATATTAAAAATAAATTTGCAATTACTAAAAATAAAGAGGTTCCAATCAAAATTATTATTTTATTAGAACTTGTGAGCACACGTAAGTAAGCCTTCTTAGTTGGGCATTTCAAGAGAATTTAGAAAATAAATAAATAAAGGGAAATAATAATAATAATAATAATAGTGATAAAAGGGCTTGAAACCCTTGTTGCTCTACTAGCGTCATTTCCATCCTCCCTCTCTTATTCTCTCCCTCTCCCTTACTCCTCACGCCACCATCCTCCCACAGCAGCCGGCGGCACCGCCAGTCATAGCAGCGGTGACTTCCTCCCCAAACAGCGGCCAAGCTGTGCTGAGCCAGGCTGTGTGTCGCCAGTTAGCAGCGGCTGAGGCAGCCGGCTTTTGCTCCCTTCCAACCGGTTTTGGCCTTGTGCAACCACTACCACAACCTTCACTTACCTCTTCACCATTGTTTTTGCTAGTTTTAAACCTTGTAAGCCATCTCCTCTTCTACCATTTGATTCTTCTTGTGTCAATTAGAAGTTTTATATAGTTTATGTGTGTGATGTTGATTTTTGTGTTGTATTCTTTGAATCTTCTTGTGGGTAAGAGTTTGATTGATGAATTGAACATATTTATGATTCAGGATTTGAAGTGTAATTAGAAATTATGGGTTGTGTTGATTGTGTGTTAGTTTTTTTGAATTTTACTATGAGTAACAATTAAAGGTGTTATCTTTGAAATTAGTAATAGTATGGGCTTGCATGTACATTATGATGGTGTATTAGTTTATTGATTCTTTCTATGGATAATGGTTAAAAGTATTATCTTTGAACATGAAATGACTAGGGTTTGGATTTAGAAATGAAATTACTAAAGATGTGTGTTTTATGCTATATTTTGGTGATAATTGATTAAATAACCTTAAAAGTTGTTTTAAAATTTAGTCAATTGGTTATTGTTGTGATAATTAGTAATGGTGATGATTTTAGTTGACTATGGAAGTGATTTTTGGTTGTTAAATTGGGAATAATAGTTACTAATTATTGTGGTCTGATTGTTGTGAATTACAAGTACTCTTATTAGGTTGTTATTGAAGTCATAATGCATAATGTTAGTAAGCCAAGAGTATAATGTCAACTTATCGTCGATAGTTGCTAAAGTTACTTGTCGTGTTTTGATTATAATTCTTTCTAGCTTTGGAAAATGTGACAAATGATATCGCGATTCGATAACTCTAAAATTTGCCGTATTGTTGTATAAGTGTTATATTAAAATTGTAAGGCTTAGTTGTGATTAGTTATTTATGGGTAACGCGAACCGATATACTCAAAATTTGTTGATAAAAAGGAACGATTCACATATGCTTTTACTTTTAAATTGGTGAAAAGACTTATGTTGTGTTGAGTTAATGATTTTGACTTGTATTGAATGAGTTGTGTATGTGCTAGAGTAATCGAAAAACTCATGTTGAATAGGTGATAGTGGTTACTTTGGTATTAAGTTGGTATGACAAAGTAGTTAAGGGTATTTATTAGTTTTATTCCTAACTTGTATAGGTTTCCAATTCATAAGAGGAAAATAGAACCTTAGTTGGGTGAATTTTGTAATTTTTGGTCGTGTAGTGACGCTTACAGATACGTACACGTAGTAATGAACCCTTATATACAAGTTTCCTTCAAGAGATCATTGTTTATTGTTTATTGTTTATTGTGATAATATGAATTGTAAACTATGAGGTACTAGTGAATACACTTTATACGAAAAGCTATCGACTATGAAATACTTGCGCTTAGAATAGTTATAGAGAATGAGAGTGTTAGTAGGAGGCGGTGACCAACCCCCTTATTTACTTAAGAATTGGATTATGCCTTACTTGGAGTTAGAATGACTCCTTTATAGGTGAATTTCATATTTTGTTGAGTGGCTCAGTGGGTTTTGGCGTGCTGCTATCCCAGGGCGCTCATTAATAGTCGACAGTGGGAGTTATTTCCATCCGATAAAGTATTAGATTATGATTAGCTGGCTTGACTCAACTGGATTATGTCTGGTTGATTTAGTAGTCCTCTAGGTGAGATCCGACGGGATCATCGTAAGGGGGGTATGAGCATGCTTGGGTCACTGGGCGTCGGATAGCCGATACCGCCCCTTGACTGAGGTGTTACCATGCGGGCCTTGCAAACCCCAATATGGTGGCCTCTTCACTGGTTTAGTACCCCAGTGTGTTAGTTTTTCCCGAAGGTAGGACCTAAGAGGGTCAGCTGGAGAGGGCATGAGCTCATACTTTGCCATGAGCGCCGGATGACTAATAACGCCCTTGGCCGTGTCACTATGCCAGGAGGTAGAGAAAAGATCCACTGATAGAAAGTTATTCAGTGATAGAAAGTTTATTCATTGATCGAAAATTATTTAATGATAGAAGGTTCATTCTTTGATAGAAAGCTTACACATTGATAGAACGTTTACTCATTGATAGAATAGTTTGTGGTAGTGAGAAGTGTGCCTAAGTTAAGTTACCTCAAGGGTATTATAGACTATGATCACACTTACCTTAAGATAGACAAGCTCTATAAGGTCATGTGTTAGGTATTCTGTTAATGCCTTGGTTGAGTTAATACTATGCGTGTTTCGCAAGAGTTTATGTTTTGAAAAGAGGAGCGTGAAGACTTGCATTCTACCCAAGAACACATGGTTCGGGTTGGAAAGGACGTAATGAGATCAAGAAGTATAAGTGGACGATGAACAGTTACTATCTGTGCTTGTGTCTTATGAAATCATCTTATGTTGTTGTATAACATAATGTTATCTAGTAGTTGGCCTTATTATATTTGATGCTAGTTACTGACGTGTACGTGTTTGTGTTTATGTTTGATTGTTGATGACCTTCTATGATTGTCCTGCTATAACACATTGGTCTTTGGTCTAATGTCGAGCAGCAGAGGATCATAGACAGGCGTAGTAGGTATTGGAGCTTCTTTTGCATTGCATTGGGGGAGAGTGATGAGGGCGAAGCATAACCTGTGTCATACCGTTATCTTTCGATTTTGTAGCTCTTGTTATCTTTTGTAAACTTTGGTTGTATATGTTTTGTTATGAGGCCTTGTGTCTTCCCTTGTATATTTGTATTTCCGCTGCGTAGTTTATAACTCTGTATGGTTTGAGGAGTTAAGTCATTTTAAAAACGCAAACGTCGACACTGGAACCACGATCCATGCTTGGCATGTTGATTTGAGAATCCGGCGACGAATCATTCCGCCATGGTGTGAGATTTTAATGGCAATGATGCCTTAGATTAGTTTAATGTTTTATCGTGCTAATTGCTCTACCACATGTTCGATTTTTAGAAGAGATGTTGCTGAAATTTTAACTCACCTTTTTAAAATTAATATTTAATATTTATCTAAATTCTTTTCGTTTTCTTTTATGTAACACCCGAATTTCCTCCCATCCTTTACGGTTTTGGTTTCGTACAAGGGGTCGGAAATTCAAGGGTGTTACACTACCCTCAGGAACGACCCTGAATACTGGTCTTGATGAAGTCGTACAATTGTATGGATGGATTAAAAAACAAAAAGAATGTATATATGTTAGAGTATATAACATATCCTGGGGATATGTTATATACTCTAACAATATATGAAAATCCATTGAAGTGATGAAAACAATTCATAAAACAAAATGTTCTACAATATATGTAATATTTTAGTATTTGTGACTCTTTTGTACGAAATTAAAATCGTAAAGCACAAAAGAAAATTTGGGTGTTATATTATAATTATAATAATATAAAAAATAAACAAATTAGAACTTATCTATCTATAGTGATTTGTAAATGTGAATTTAATTTTCTACGGCACTCTCTTGAATGCTAAGGTATTAAATTATGATAAGCATGATAAAAAAATACAAATTTAAAGGCACTATCAGCCTGCTCACAAAAGCCACAAAAAAATGATCATCGCCAATTCCTCTATTGACATAATGAGCATAGTTCGTGGATACAATATAAATGTTTGAGTTAAAAAAAAAAAAACCATTTTTAATCACACAAACCAAAAGAAAACAACGCAACAAGAGCCACAAAGTAACAACCCATCAACCCAACAACCCAAAAATTTATATACTTTATTAACTCTTATAGTTTTATCTTTATTTATGGATAACAATACTATTTTTCTAGTAATTAATTATTTCGTTAATATATGTGTGTAGCCAAAATGCTATGAAACGAAGGTAATATTTCATTATTATAAGCCAAATGCGTACATGCAAAAGTTCGGGCTAATGACCGGGCCTATAGGCAATAACTAGTTCTCAGTTATAGATGTAAACTACTATTCCTATTACACAGTTTAATATACGAATACATGCAATATGTACACGCTGCCAGAAACAATAAGGGGAATTTATAAGAAAAGTTTATGCACCAATCTGACTACTATTAATATAACATATTTTAAGATCTCAACCCCTCAACTATCACATTATACTTTTAGTTGATCGGATTCTTTGTTATGATATCAGTAGCTCTCATAAAAAGAGGTCACACTTTTAATTCAAATCCAAATGGATCTCTTGTGAGAGGGTCTGATAGAGTGTATAACATATTCTCGTGTCTCAACCATCAGCTTATGCTTTTGGTTAAGTTGGTTCTTTGACAACTGTCATGCCGAAAAATTATATATAACTAAAAAAATCATGAATAATAATAATTAAGATACCAAACAACAAGCATTAAAGATTGTTACCTGTTCTAATATATCATTCCTGGCCTAGTAATGCAAGCTTCTAAGGGTCAACATTTCATGCTATCAAAGAACTTGAAAAAGGCATGTCTCCAAGATGTTTTGATCACCAAAGTTCCACAAACTCCCCAGAATCCAACAACAAATCCCAGCAACACACTTATGTATAATCCAGGAAACATATCGTTTCCATTATCGTTGCCTCGAGTGGTATCATTCAGCGAACTAGAAGGAGGCACATCGCCTGGACATTTGGGGAGGGGATCTCCGCAGAGTTCAGGGTTCCCTGAATATGCAGAACCATTAAACAACTGTAACTGAGTGCCCGGTGGAATTTTCCCCAATAAGTTGTTGTTCGACAAATCCAAAATCGACAAATAAGTCAACTCTGCAAGCGTGGGAGGTATTTTGCCCGTGAGGTGATTTTTCGACAAATCAAGCAATTCAAGATATCTGAACTCTCCAAATTCCGAAGGGACACTTCCATTCAAATTGTTTCGAGACAAGTCTAAAGAAACTAATCCCGTAAGATGGGAAATTCCACGAGGAATTTCCCCTAGGAGCTTATTGTTCGAAAGATCGATTGCTTTGATTAATCCCAAAGAATTACCGAATCTCTGCTCTTCTCTTTTCCACATAACTCTTGAAGAATCGGAGGATCTATAAATGCCCGTAATACCAATTGTTGGCAAGAGATCAGTCGCGTTGCTCATAGCAGTAAGATTGTATATACATGAAGGAATAGCCCCAGAGATTCGATTATGCGAAAGGTCCAAGATTTGGAGATGGGAAAGTTCACAAAGACTTGAAGGTAGATGCCCAACAAAGTTGTTACTTCTTAGGATAAGTACCCCAAGATTCTGTAAACTGTTCCAAATCACAGGGGTTATATACCCACTTAGTGAATTATAAGCAAGATCAAGAATAACCAAGGATGTACACTTCTCTAATGGCGTAAGACTAGTGGCCGAAAGACTATTGTTACGCAAGTGCAATGCTTGGAGGTTTGTAAGCGCGCTCATTGACACCGGAAGGTTTCCTGAAAGCTGATTGTTATCCAAGTACAGGGTTGTTAATTGGTCGAAAAAGTTCCAACAATTTGGGAGTTGCCCTGAAAATAAGTTGTTTGAAAGGTCTATATAAGTTAAGGAGGTATTGAATTTGGGACAAAAAAAAGGGATCAGGTCGGAAAATAGGTTATGATCTAGGTACAACATTGAGGCATTAACTAGAAACGATGGTATTGCTCCGGTGAAAAGGTTTGTGCTTATGTTTATTCGCGGGAGGGCCTGAAAGCGAACAAACACTTCCGGAATGGTCCCATAAATACTATTATGAGACATATCCAAAAGTTCGAGGTTTGGTGGCAATGAGCTCCAAAAAGAGACCGGAACAGCATCTGCAATTGCGGTATCAGATATGTCAAGCCAAGAAAACTTAGTTTGGGTTAGAAGCCACTTTGGAAAATAAGGTCCCAACTTGCAAGAACCCAAAGATAAGGAGTCCATCTGAAACGGAGGGATCCAATCATCACTAACATTCACCACCAGTGCCGGGTTTCCTGACAATGATAGTGTATGTAATCTCGAAAGATTCAACATATGGTGGTGTGAAAAAGTACCCGACAATGCATTGAAAGAAAGATCCAAGTCCTCAAGCATAGATAGCTGTCCGATTGCGCGACTAATCGTTTGATTGAGTTTATTACCATACAGTAATAACTCCCTTAGTGCAGAAAATGAACTCATCATATCAGGAATGGAACCCCAAATCAGATTATTACTTAAATCTAAAGACTCTAATGTGTGGAGTGAGCATACAGACAAGGATTGCATAATGGCTGAAAACTCAAAGGGTAGGCTTTTGCTACTTAAGCCCACTTCCCTTAAGCCACATAACTGACTAAGTATTTTCAAAAGAGTAGTACTCACTTCAAAAAAATTGCCCGACAAGTCGAGATGTGTGAGCTTATTGTTTGAGATTGTTTGAGTGTCGGGTAATGAAATAGAACCAAAAAGTGAATTCCAACTTAAACAGAGAAAAGAAAGATTTTTCATGTTCCAAATCGACTTGGATATTGAACCATCCATATGATTTAGCCCTAAATTGAGATATGAGAGTGAGTTCATGTCAGCAATACTAGCCGGGAACCCACCTTCAATGAAGCAGTACGAGAGATCAAGGTGTACGAGACTAGTATTAATGCCGCGCAAACTAAATAACCACTTGAATATCGAACTACCAAAATTATTACTCGAAAGGCTAACCGTTTTAAGACTGGTTGTGGCATTAACATATGATAATGATGATGGAAATGTAGTTTCAGGTATCTGACATTCATTCATCTTAAGGACAGTTAAATAAGGTAGACTATTGACAATCTCGAACCAGCCAGTAACTCGACTAAGATGGATTCCACTCATATCGATGTATGTCAACAATGTTAAACCCGAAAGCCACCACAAGTTTTTGACATATGGGCGATCTAAGGGATGATTCAGTTGACAATTAAGGTCAAGAGATACCAATTTCGAGAGATTCCCAAGTGTACGAGGAATCTCTTGCTTAAAATTAGCATTCGAGAGATTGAGATGTCGTAAATTGGTAAGGGAACCGATAAAGGTGGGAATAGGCTGTTGTTTGAAGTCATTGAAACTAAGGTCCAAGTACTTCAAATACTCGAGCTCGTGTAAAGAATTACTCACACTACCTACTAGACAACGAGCATTGAGGCTATTCGTTCGCACCCCACCAAGACGGAGCGCAACAACCTGACCGGTATGGTTATTGCAGCTCACACCTTCCCACTGACAGCAGTCTAGTCGGTGTTCTTTACCGTCACCCCATGAAGATAGCAGCCCACAACGATCATATTGTATATCGTGTTTGATTCGTAGCAACGCTCTTCTCTCCGTTTCCTTACATTGAACCACACCTCCATGAGTAGGGAGTTCAAAGCAAGACATACAAAGCAATGAAAATACCCAAAAGAATTGGCAGTACCCCATTTCTAATTTCCCTCTAAGGTAGCTCATGAGAAGAAAATTTGTTTGTTAATTTTGTGAATAAATACCAACTTTTTCTTTAGGGAGCGGTTTTAATAGAAATAGAAAACACCCATAAGGAAATTTGTGTACACAAATTAAACCAATATTGATCAGGTAAATTTTTTGGATACTTCATAATTCATATTCTTAGACTTTTTCAACTACTTAAGTCAATGTCTAAATGGTTAACCCAACGTATTGTTTACTCATCATAACCATGTTCTGTTCATCTGGAAGTCTTTCTTATTCGAGAAAAATCAAAAGGCAAGTTCGTTTCATGTTGATGTCTATTTTTTCAAAAAAAATTATCTCTTATTTGTTTTTTTCCTGTTGAAATTTTCTGATAATAATATTATTACTTCCTCCATTTCTTTCGGTATGCATAAAATAGTTAAAAAAATTCTCACATATTTAAATATTATATAGAACAAATTAATGGAATAGAGGCAATACAATCTAATGAACCTTGTGTTTTTGAATCTTAGAATATCGTACGGTATATTTATTTGTCCTAGTTATTTTGCATCATTTTGAATTATGGCGTGAAAGATTTTTCACGATCCAAAATGAGTTGGATAAAAGTTCATTACAAACGAGTCTGAATTTCAATTGAGTGAATTGAATTGTGCAAGGTTTGATCCATTAAATTAAGAAACGTTAATCAATATTTTACTTTGTTTTTGACTTTTCATTTTGGTTTATAATTGTTTATTTCTAGCTTTGAACATCAGTGTTAAGTATGAACTATATTTAATTAATACAAATTCTACAAGCTTATATTACTAATTGCTTATTTAGACCAATCCCACAACATATTCAAATAATGTTCTTATATGTCGAAGTATTGTGTAAATTTATAAGGTAATGAGTGAATAATCAGAAAGTTAAAGTAATACAATTATACAAATTATCAACTTTATATGAAATTGTAGTTGTAGGTACTTAATGGTAATTCTTACACCTCACTTACGTTATTGAATTTTCTAAAATATATGTGAAATAATTTTTCAAATAAATATTATCCGATAATAAATATGCATGTTGATATGAAGTTGTTCACCTTGTTGCTCTCACCATTGCATGTATTATAGAGGTCCGGAGGATGATGAGGGGTGTGCAATTAGGCATGAGCATTTGTTGTTTGGAACCTTGGTTAAAGGTTTAGTTAAAGCAAGAAGAGAATTTCTAGAAGGGTGCCTTGAACAAGGCAAAAAGTGCCTCGGACAAGCTACGGAGGTGCACAAGGTGAGCCTTGTTCAAGGCAAGGACCTGGCAAAGATTGCCTTGAACGAGGAGAGGTAACAACTGGTCGGTGCTCGTTCTAGCACCCTAGTGCAAATCCAACTTTGCAATTTCTGCTTTGGCTCAAACTTTTGGGTGCATTTAGGCTTTGAGCTAAGGTTTATTCTAATATTTAAGGGACAATATAAGGTCCCTAAATTAGGTGTAGACATATTTGAGAAGACTAATACAAGGTATAGAGAGGTCGAGAGCCTAAAGAGTTCCTCTTGTAATATATGAGTGACCTCCATTAAAGGCGGAAGCTTTTAGTATGTGATCTAACATTGTGCGATCAAACATTGTGAGTGGTATAACATTAATGTTTGTTGAATGCTTAGTAAAAATATAATCTTGTTTGAGGGGAAAATGTCATTATGTTTTGTGGTTTACTTTGTTCATCAAAGCTTCAATCTTTGTGCTTGTTTTTATCCATACTCTATTTTTCTACTTTCTTCTACGTCTCTTCTCACCATTGCTGAGTCCAAAACCCTTATCTTTCAACTAGAAATCAAAATTATGTTATAAGTAACTAAGTATTTTATTTTTATCTATAGCTCAAAGAGAAATTTTAAACTACTACTAAAACTAACCTTAAATTGTAAATTAGAAGGAATCGAAGTTTTTATTCAAAAAACTAAAAGGGTCAAGGTTCAATTTTCCAATGTCTGTTTAAAAACATAATCTTAATATTAAACGACATCTTTTTATTGTAAAATGTTGACAATATTTTAGTTTTATGAAAGATTTAAAATTTTCAAGAGCCAAATCTATTTTTACTCAAAAGAAGATCTATCCCTAATACAACACATATTATAAAGCCTAACAAAAATTACCTCCATTGCATGAAATGTGAATAAGTATGTGCGTAATTTCTTGTTAGTTGGTAAATCATCACTTTCTCACACAATGTACGAAATAAATATAAGATCATAGAAGAAATAATCAAAGAAGGTGTTTTGTGGTGCTTAATTAATTGTTACCTACCTTGTACGATTTTAACACATTTATTACATTGTCCTTCTTGGTTTGTTGTGGCCAAACCATCACTATCCTTTTAAGACTAGACTTGACTTGACTTTGACTTGTCTTGTAAAGTTTTTGGGAGACTTGGCACAAAATTAATGAAGAAAAGTTTGTCGATTTAATAATACAATAATAATATAATAATAATAACAATGTTAAAGACCATCAAATTCTAATTATATCAGCCTAAAATATTACTCTCCCTCTTCTATTTTACTTGTTAAACATCGCCACCTTTTTAATTTTATCGCCACCTCTCCCCTCCAATAAAATTACGGATTTTCCCTTGAACTTTAAAAAATGATGACTTTGCCACTGGACTTAAAATTTCAAATAATAATAATAATAATAATAATAATAATAATATAAACAAAATTAATAATAATTTAAAAAAAAAATAATACCAGTCGCACAAAAAGTGCGACTGTACCTAGGTCGAGTCGCACAAAAAGTGCGATTGGTATTATTTTTTTATTTTTTATTTTTTTTAATTTCGAATTATAAAATTTCTTTTGTTTAATTAATTTATTTTTTAAGTTATTGTTATTTAATAAATGTGGTAATAAATTATTTTATTTTAATATATTATTATATTATGATAATGTTATTATAATAATTAGTTTTGAATTTAAATAATTTATTTAAATGTTTAATTATTTTTAATATTATGATAATATATAAATTAAAATTTAGTTTTTAATTAATTTTTAATTTTTTATTAATAGTTTAATAAAAAAAAAAATAATTCTAGTCGCACAAAAAGTGCGATTGTACCTAAGTCGAGTCGCACAAAAAGTGCGACTCGACCTAGGTACAGTCGCACTTTTTGTGCGACTGGTATTAATTTTTTTTATTTCGAATTACATTAAAAATGTTCGGGATTAAAGTGATAATAGTGTTATTAAGTGCGATTTACATTTGTTAAGAAATTTTAAGTCCAGTAGCAAATTTATAATTTTTTAAAATTCAGGGATAAATTCGTAATTTTTATTGAGGGGTGGCGATAAAATAAAAAGAATAACGATATTTAATAACTCCGGGTTGTGGCCAAACCATCACTATCCTTTTAAGACTAGACTTGAGTTGTCTTTTAAGACTAGACTTGACTTGTCTTGTAAAGCTTTTTGGGAGACTTGGCACTAAATCAAAGAAAAAAAGTTTGTCAATTCAATAATACAATGATAATATAATAATAACAATGTTAAAATCCATCAAATTCTAATTATATCAGCCTAAAGTATTAGGCTCCCTCTTCTATTCTACTTGTTCAATTTAAATTTTAAATGCATTTTAAAGTAAATTTTAAAATTTAATATTATTAAGTGCGTATTATAAGAAATTTAAGGATAAACGTCTAATTTTTTTAAACCTTAAAATTTCAGGTTTGAGTCTAATAGAAAACTTAAAGATCCGAATCCAATTTCTAGACCTTTAAGATTTGGGTCTAAATTTAGACTCGACCTTGAAATTAAGGTTCGGTAAGGGTCAAATCTACCTGATCCGAACTCTTAATTGCCCATCTTTAATATCATATTGATATTAACTTGATATGCAATTCACAATTATTATAAAGTAATACTCCTACGTTTTTAATTGTTGATACAATTCTATTTTTCACGCTATCCAATTCACTATTTTGATCTTTAATATCTTACTTTCATATGATAAAAACTCTAAAAGGTTAATAATATAAAACATACATTAAAACCAATCAAACAAAATCGCACTTGATTATGAATTTATAATACTTTCTATATTGTAGTTTAAAATAAATATATTAAAATTATGATATTATTTTTAAAAGCCCATTTTCATATGAATTATTAATACGTATCCACCCGTTTTTTCCCTCTTTTGATACCGCCACACAGTTTAATTTTTTGTCTTATTTAGACAATTATTAAATTAATCATTAATTTTTGAATGAGACGGTCTCACGGTGAGACTATTTCTATTGGGTTTACCAAATATATATTTTTTGTCTTAAAATAATCACTTATAACGTTAAAATAATCACTTATAATTTTTAATATAATCACTTTTTATAGTTTAGAGTGATTATTCATAATCTTAAAACAATTACTTATGATCTTAAAGTAAATAATTAAAGAAATGAGTTATTATATTAACCAGTCTCATAGTAAATATACTCAAAAAACTCAAAAAATATACTCATATGTTTATAACATAATCCATGAAATATTAGCTGATGAAAAATTAATATTAATAATCTTACCTTTCATTCATTCGCTGTGAATAATTTTAATTTTAGATTATTTTTTAATAATTTAATCTTACTCTTAGTTCTCTATAATTACACTCTTTTATTTAACAATAATCCAACTTTTGTCCTTAATATGTTGACAACAAACTAAAGATAAAAGTTGAATTATTAAAAAATAATCCAAAAAATTAGAATTATTCACGGCGGATAAGTGAAAAGTTGGATTATTAATTTTAATTTTTCCAATATTAGAATGGATTTTCAATCAGCTTTTTGAACTATAATAGTCAATCACTATCTCTAGTCTAGAAAAATTGATTGGGGGTGGTTAAAGTCTTTCATATTGTATGAACATAGAAATAATATACCAAAATTATATTGTATTGGACCTTTGATTGCTAATCGAGGGGATAACAGTGGCGGAATAAGGGACGAGTGTCTGAGTTGGCTTGACTCACAACCGAGTCGAAGTGTGGTGTACTTATCATTTGGGAGTAGAGGTGTTTTTAGTAAGGAACAGTTACAAGAGATAGCTGATGGGTTAGAGAAGAGTAATGTGAGATTTTTGTGGGTAGTTAGAACACCAGCCAGCGAGGAAAAGGAAGACAATTTTTTAGTACCAAATGAACCAAATTTGGATGTTATCCTTCCAAAAGGGTTTATAGATAGGACTATAGATAGGGGTTTTGTAGCTAAGTTGTGGGTCTCACAAATTGAGGTGTTGAACCATGACTGCATTGGTGGGTTTGTGTCGCATTGTGGGTGGAACTCGATTTTAGAAGCGTTGAATGCTGGTGTGCCTTTAGTGGCATGGCCGCTTTATGCTGAACAACGTTTTAATAAGATTTAGGTTGTTGAGAAAATAGGGATTGCATTGCCGATGAATAAGTCTGAGGATGGTTATATGAGGTCTTGCGAGATTGAGAAAAGAGTCAAGGAAATTATGGACTCAATAGAAGGAAATGTTGTGAGGAAACGAGTGTTAGATTTGAAACTTGAAAGACAAGGCTAGAAATGCTCTCATAGAAGGAGGTTCTTCGTATCTAGCATTGAGAGGGTTAAGCGCATCATGGAAACACCTAAACCAGTGTAATGTTTAACAAGACACTATAAAAAGTTGTGTAATAAAATTATTGTATACAGTTATTATTAAGTACATTCGGATATAATCTAATAGGTCTTTTTAAATAATTTGTGTGTATACATTTTCACGTAGATTCATACACAATGATTTATCACCGATTCATCATATATATATATATATATATATATATATATATATATATATATATTGCCTTAGAATATAAATAAAATTATTTCAACAGACTAGTAATATAATTTGTCATTAGAATGATTGAATAAGATTATTTCTTCTCCTTTCTTTTTTTTTTTCTCTCAAAAAAACCCTAGTCTTCGTTGTTTACTTTGGGGCTACTATCAATTTTATGGTTGATGGTAAGCCCTCAATCTCTTTATTTTTGTTTTTTTCGTTTTTGATTATAAATAAAGGTCATTCTCTCTATATAATAGAGTTATCCATTTACTGGATTCGATTTACATATATATTGGGTTTTAAAGTCTCTCATGGTGAGAATTTGAAGTCTTGTTATCAATTCGATGGTAAAAAGGTATATAGCGTCATAACGGGTGTCAATTCAGCTAATACAGTCAATAGTATCTAACTTATTTCTATTCAAAGTTACACCAGATCTAAAGACCCCTTGGAGGAGGTTGCATCAAACAGCGATGTGAAATAGGAAAGACTTTATTGTTAGATTTTCTTTATAATGATCGTGACTTTTTCTATATAGAATTACGTTTGATTAAAATTGTTATATATGTGATCCACTATTGTAGAAGTCGTTTGACATTTTTATCAATAAATTATTAAGTTCCTTTCAAAAAAATAGTCATTAACAGTATGATTAAGGATATATTTTTCGCTAGTTTAAAAAATTCGATGAAGTCTTTCCCCCCATTGTGGAGATGCAGGGGGATTGAACCCCATGCCTCTCGCATGCAAAGCAAGCAATCTACCATTCTTGATAAAATTATCTATGTACAGTTTGTTATAATGTAATTAGTTAAATTTAATTAACTAATATTTTCTTTTTTCCATGGTGATCATACACAACTCAAGATATCATTATTATATTTATTTGATCATTCCTTATATTATTATATGCCAATTTTATCTACTTAAAAATGTAAAAGCATATGCATAAAATAATAATTGTCTTGATGGGAACACTAGTACTCCCTCCGTTCTCTTTTGATCTTCCACATTACTATAACGGGTAGTTTCAAAAGTTCTTCAACTTTAGAATACTTTCTATTTTTAAAAAGTTTTTTTATCCCACTTTTACCCCTTAAAACCCCCCTTTTTTTTAATGTACCCCTTTTCTTTTATTTATAATTATTTTCTCTCTCATACTTCCAATACAATCATTACTTCACACTACTATTTAATTAAAATAACACTACAACCTCATACTTCCAATACAATCATTACTTCACCCTACTATTTAATTAAAATAATACCCACTACAACCCAAAGATTCTATCTTCTTTAATATGTGTGAAAAACTCAAAGTGGAAGATCAAAAAAGAACGAAGGGAGTAATATTTAGTAGTAATTAGTAAATTATACAATCACATCTATAATAAGTATTTTTCATAAAAGGTATTACTAAAAAAATCTTTATACATAAAAAAATGGAGGAAGATGAACTATGAATCTCCTTCATGTCCAAGTAAAAAGTAAAACAAAATTAAAATTAAAAGAAGTGGAAGACGAACCATTTAGGAAGTACCTCCTCCTAATGCTCTAATAGCATGTACCTCATCTCAATAATTTGATTGTATATATGTCACTACAAGAAAAAAAATTATGTTTCGGAGTGATAAGTTTAAACAAAAAGTTTATATGCAAATAATTTGTATTAGTTGGACTCTTAATTTATATATAGGGTCCGCTTCACTGAGAGACTATCTCGTATAAAAATTTGTCAATATTTAGAGGTATATTTTTTGGTAGCTAAAAAATAAGCTACTCTGATGAGAGATTGTCTTTCGGTGCCTAATAATTTGTATTATTAGAGAGGCACGTCTCAAGAATTTGTGAGCTAAAAAAATCAAAAAAGTCGAAAAAAAGTTAATTTGGAGATGCGGGGGATCGAACCCCGTGCCTCTCGCATGCAAAGCGAGCGCTCTACCATTTGAGCTACATCCCCTATGTTGAGATATTCTATTTACAGCTTATTAATTCAAACTAATTAAACTTAATTAACTAATACAAGTACTTCTTTTTCCAAGTGATTATATACTACTCAAACATCATTATTATATTTTTTTGATCATTCCTTATATTATTATATCTCAATAATATCTAATTAAAAATGTAAAGGTATATGCATGAATTAATCATTGTGTTAAATTAGTCTGGACTTATTGTGAATGCCAGCATATTAACGGGGAAACACAAGTGCACACACTTCATAAGCCAAGGAGATATATACCATCCCAAAACCATATGGCAATGGGAAGAAGGTCTCTAATAGCTTATAAAGCGTGCACACCATTTTCAATTTATCGATGTGGGATAACTCATCCCAACACATTGTCTTTATTGCAACAAGGATATAATATTTGGTAGTAAATTATATATAAACAGTTATAATAATTTTTTTAAAGTATTAGCAAAAAAATACTCCCTCCGATCTTTTGATATAGTCCCATATAGCTTGGGCACGGATATTAAGGGTTGTGTGGGGTCCATATAAAAGGTGGTAGTTGGGTATTTTTAAGTAAGTGGATTAATTGTTAATGATTTCCTCTTTTTGATTAATAAAGTACATGGAATGAATTTTGGAGGGAAAATTGGGTTTGACATTGTTTGAGCTTTAATAATTGAAATTAATACATTTCCGAATTTTTTATAATTAAACAACCATTAAACTAGTTAATTTAAATTACAGAAAATTACATCAAATAAATTACAAAAACCGTCAAATTCATAAAATAAGCTAAGTCTTCAATACTTCCTTGATTTCTTCAACGTTTTTTGAACGGCAATTGAAAACGAGCAACCCTCTCGCCACATGCGCATGCGGATATTAAATCTTTCATTGACTTCAGATTTATAAAAAAACAAACACGGTATGCATTTAGTGTTGAAAATTAATTAAATAACTACAAAAAATCAAAATGTTTCATTTTGAAAGGAAGCCATCAATGAGAAAAATACAGCTGATCAAATGATACTGGAACAAAAATAAGCTGATAAAGGGAAAACAATTGAGTTGACAATTAGAAGATAAATACAGCAAAGGGAAATGGAGACAGATGGATCAAATGAGTTGACAATTAATAACACAATAAAGGGAAACCAAAAAATTAATGTCAAAAACAAAATGAAAAACAAATTCATCTCAGAGATACAATTTGAACTCATCACAGATAACCCAAATCCCATACTAATTGCCTCCTACATCTGGTAAGAACATAGCCTCCTAAACATAATGTTTGGTGGCTTATGAACTTAAAACCCTAGATTGGTGGCAAAATGAATGGATTTAGGGATTTTGTAGCTATAATCAATTGTTTACCCTCAAAAAAAAAAATCATAGGGCAACAAAAACAGAACACGAAATACATGCATACCATCACCAGCACATAAACAAAATCATCATTAGTCATAGAGGAAAGATGTATCCATACGAGAAAATGGGCCTCGAACATCAAATCAGAAACCAAATCAACATCATCCAACGATTCTTCATCTGAGGAAGGGAACAAGTTCTCAATGTATAGATCTTGAAGATCCAGTTGTAAATCAAACATTCCCTGTATTTCTTCATCTTCATAAGTTATACTTCTTCCCCAGTTAGGATCCGTTTCATCAGAAGTCGTAGGTAGGCGATTGTAGAAATCGAACCACGGGTTAGGAGATCCAATCGTAGGATCACTTTCTTGGGACGAAGACAAACAAGAAAGACAAGACGTTGGTGAGGCCATGTTCGAAAAAACCCAGAAAAGATGGGAAAAAACCCAGATTTACAAAATCCCTAAAAGCATTAGGGTTTCAAAGAAGACGAAGATGGTGGAAAAAAAATGAAGATGAAGATAATAAACCGTAAACCAAGGTATTCTTGGGGATGAAGATGAAGATCAGTGAAGAACACGAACACAGGTTGAGGATGAAGATGAGAGAGAGGGAGAGAGAGGGAGGGATGGGAAGGGATTCAGAGTAAGTGAGGTTATAAAAGGGAAGGAATGATTAAGGTGAGGTTAGAGTGTTAATTATTTTAGGTTAGTAGGGTTAACGGGGTAAAATCGTAATTACGTGTGTGAACTAAGGGTATTTAAGTAAAAAAGGATTCCCAAAAATAGAAATGGGACTAATTCAAAGGTTTTGCCAAAAAAGAAAATGGGACTAATTCATAAGATCGGAGGGAGTATATTTTAATACATAAAATGGAGGAAGACGAATTATTTACGATAAATCTCCTTCAATTCCAATAAAAGTAAAACAAAATCAAAATTCAAAGAGGAAGACAAATCATTTAGGATGTACTTTCTTGGCTCCTGCCAATGCTCTAATATAATGTCTTCTAATAATTTGTGTGTGTATATTTTCATGTAGAATTATGCACAATAATTTAACATTGAATCACCATATATACCTTGCCATATAATATAAATACAATTATTTCAAAAGACTAAGTACTAAGTAGTCATTAGGAGTATGATTAAGCTTCATTACTTCAATGACCCTTGTTAGTTAAATACTTAAGAGGTATATAATATCTTCTATTTACCATTATTGTCTTACTTGATTTTTGCACGATTGTCAATGTACATGTTCACTTATATCTATTAGTTAGTTTTTTTTTTGTTTTTTTTGAATACCTATGTTCTTTATCAGTAGTATACTATTCTTCTGTTCTTTTTTGTTCTTCTCGTTTATTCAAAGTAAATTTTAAACTCAAATATCTTTAAATACACATAATAAAAAATTATAAAAAAATACATAATATAAAAGTATACATTAAATCGAATCAAACAATATCTCACATGGATATATTTTATCTTCTAAATATGTCTCAAAAACATAATCAAATTTCCCTTTCCTTAGAATTTAATATTCCAAACGGAAAAAATATTAGAGAACGACGGAAATAATACATAATTTATTTTTAATAATTGGCGATATATGAAAACAATAACTAATGATAATAGTAATAATAATAATAACAAAAACAATCACAAATAACAACAAAAATGACAACAATCAACAAATAATTTCAAGTTTCTCGTTCTCGATGTAACGTTTTATTCCATGATTTAATGAATGTCTTCAAGGCGACACTAGATGAGCCTTCTTCATTAATTGTGGCCTTAGCCTCGTCTTTCAATTCCAACACTCGTTTTCTAACAACATCTCCTTCTTTTGAACTAATAATTTGCTTCACTCGTTTCTCAATCTCACTCGAACACACAAACCGATCCTTAGACTCATTCATCGGTAGTGCAATCCCGATCTCTTCAACAAGCAAAACCTTGTTAAAACGTTGTTCAGCATAAAGTGGCCATGCAACCATAGGTACCCCATCATCTATAGCCTCTAAAATCGAATTCCACCCACAATGAGTCACAAACCCGCCAACAGACCGATGACCCAATATTTGAATTTGTGGGACCCACGACTTCACTACAAGACCCCGATCCTTAGTCCTATCCAAAAACCCTTCAGGTAGAATCGAATTCAAATCAAGTTCGGGTGGGGCCAAAAACACATTGTTTATATCCCTACTAGTTGGTGGTGGTGATCTTACAACCCACAAAAATCTCACCCCACTATTCTCCAACCCAATAGCAATTTCCCACAATTGCTCCATAGAAAACATACCCCTACTCCCAAAACCCAAATACACCACGCTTTGACTCGGTTGTGAGTCGAGCCAACCCAGACACTCGTCCCTTTCTCCACCATTGTTATCACCTCGAGTAGCAATCAATGGTCCAATAAAATAAACAGGAGGAATCGGATTACCAGGAAGACAAATCCCTTGTTTCAAACCCATTACAGCCTTTTCTTCTAATGATTCAAAAGTATTAATAATAATCCCATCAGATTTGCGAAAATTTTCAGACACCTTAACAAACTCAGAGTAAGATTTACCTCGATCAAGCACAGGTTCAACCATATAACTTGAATGAACAGAGAACAACCCAGGAATTTCAATCATAGCATCAAGATTTCTGAATGAATCCGAGTAAATTTTATCGTAAACGGGGAAATTAAGGAATAAAGCCATACAAGAAGCACCAGAAGTGAAGAAAAAATAAGTGGGTATTTCAAGAGATTTAGAGATTTCTAAAGAAGGGTAACAAAAGAAATCAATAATGAAAGCAGAAATAGGGGAGGATTCAGAAATTGATTGAAGACACTGTAAGACATTAGGGTTATTATTACCAAGTGTTTCGAACAAAATATGTTCCATATTTTCATAATTGGAAGGATCCCCATGAAGAAGAGGAACAGAAGGGAGAGAAATGAAGGTGATTGAAGGGAAAGAGGAAGAAACAGAGGAGATGTAAGAGGAATAAGAGCCTTTGATGAAGGGGAAGTTTGGGATAAGAATGGTGATGGATGAGATTGATGAAGTGTGTGATAATAGAAGCTTTCCAAGCTCTACCATGGAGATTAAGTGACCTATTCCTGGTGATGGGTATAAAACTATTTTCTCCATTGATGAGATTTTGTGATGAAAGGAAGATAAAAATTGAGTGATGTTAAGAGGGGATGTGCTATTATATAACTATATATTTGTCGTGCGACAGCGGAAGCAAAGTCGTTGAATAATAAAGAAACAATAAGAAATTAAATGCAAACAATAAGAAAATGACACAAGAGATTTAACGTGGTTCACTATCAATGTGATAGCTACGTCCATCGGCATCGAGATCAAATAATTTCACTATGATCGCAAAGAATTTACAAGATGAATTACAATCACACTCATAAATTATAATGACTCCCTTGTGATCACTCTCTCAATTTGTGAATCATGAGATCCCTAGTACTAACAAGAGGGGGTATATATATAATAAAACCATCTTGAAAGACAACTTGGGGTCTAAGTAACCACAAATAACCGACCACAAATAAAGGTAACCGTCCCAAAAGACATCTCCCATGAAAAGAAACCGCAATTACGCGCGCCGTGTAAAACTACGCGAGCCGTGAAATGGAAATAGAACGCACCCCGCGCCCCGCGAACTGAGGCAGCAACCTCTTCGCGCCCCACGGAGGTCCTCTTTAACCCACACTCATCTTCTTCAATAGTGCTAGCTAGTTTGAGTCACAATTAACAACAATATTGAAGTTGGAACCAATAGTACTATACCCATAAGAAAAATGTTTAAAATAAGAATGATACTCCCTCTTAATTTGTTATTATTGTCCTATTTGTTTTTCCAACGGTTTTTATTTATTATTTTTAATTTATATTTTATTTTTAATTAATAAGTCAAAATATAGTAAAATAAGATCTTGTTTGATTCGTATTAATGTAAATTTTATTAATATTAACTTTTTCTTATTTTGACTCAAGCACAATAAAAGAAGTTTAAAATTAAAATAGTAAATTGGCAAAAGTGTCAAAATTAAATGGGATAATAATAGTGAATAAAAAGAAATAATTTAATATTAACATTATACACCTATGATTTTAATATGATAAAAAAAAATCTAAGTTCGATATAGAGCAAAGCTATATGGGGTTAGGGGAGGCCTGACCCTCCTTGCCGAAATTGTGATCCTTTGTATATTTGGTTTTGGCTCCTTTACTAAAATATAATATATAGTGTAAAAATATACTACAACTCAATGGTTGGAGTAACATATTTGTAAATCTAAGGTTAAGGGACCAAATCATAGTTTAAAGTTTAAACTATTATTTTTTTTAGACTAATAAATTTATATTATAATGTCATTACTCTTTATCTTTCATAATTGCAAATTCATCATTTTTAGTGTATGCTTATATTTTGACATTTAATTTACCGTTTAATTTATCAATGCTCTCAAATGTTTAAGACAAATTATAAAGACAACAATCAACACTTAATGCTACCATTAGCGTTTCATAAAAGTTCAATGCTACCATGTAAACTTTTTCAAAAAATTATTTATAGTAGATTAGATAATAGACATTATTGGATAGAAAGTTGGTTAAGTGACATATTTATGTAAACAATCATGTGATCGTACATATTCTTAAGTTCTTTTCAAAGTTTTTTGCTCATTTTCTAAAAAAATTTACTTCTATTTTCACAATAATATATCAAACTTTAAATGGATATGAATTATTTTTTTAATTATAGGAGTATATGACAAATAGGGAATGAATATAAATGAATAAATCTAGAAGGGGGTCCTACTTAATTCGTCGTTCCTAATAATTGGTTCTTGAGCTTTGATGTCAAACGTGGAAAGGATGAGATTTTATGGTAGAAGTATTGCTTGGAATTTCAATAATATCCCTTACTTTAATGGACAAAAAACATGCTCCCAAATCGGAGAAAGCGAATACACCACAAATCCACAATCAATCAATTTTAAGAGAATAAAAGCATCTAACATGGGACCCCATGAAATAAATGAGTAAGAAAAAGGTGGGAGAAAGGTCATTTTTAAATTTAATAAATTATTTTATGTGATAGAATTTGGTAAGGTGTGAATTTTGTGATTTTAAGTTATTTTTTTGGATTTTGTTTATTTTATTATTTTTTTTTTATAGTGATCTATAAATCACGGTTATTAATTAGAAATTATTAAAAAAGTGGAGTAATAAATTAATAATTGTTTCGTTTTCATATGTTCTTCTTAAATACAACTTACAAATTTTAGTCTTAAACTTTAAATATAATTTCTCATCGATTTATATGAAAAAACTTATTCATATGATATCTAGATAAATTTTTCCAATATTCTAAATCACAACTTAATCTCATCTTTATACCATCCACATATTACCTTCCATCCACTTTAAGAGTTTATCTTAATTTATTCTCTCATGAACAACCAGCTAAAATTTTAAAAAATTCCACTTTTTGGTATATCTTAACTTATTTTCTCACTAAGAATCAACTAAAATTTTTAAAAAAATTTAATTCGTAAATTTTTTTATTACAAAGTAGGTTAAAAATGTAGTAAGAATTAGCGAAAATCAAACAATCAGTTCCTTTAACATGAAAGTATTAATGAATCTCAGTCTACATTTTAATGATTAAAAAAAATGATCGGTAACCAATCTTGGTTTTAAAAGTTCCATACATTTTGTTCCCTTGAGGCTTGAGGTAGTTAATTTCATTTGAGATGTGCATGGAGGATTGGACTGTCAAGCTAACACTCCTTCTTGTAGTGAAATTGATATATTCTTCTATTTAGTCCATTCTACTAAGCTAGCTATATTTCCATTTTATAAATATCAATCCAATACACTCCTTATTTATATTTTATTTCTCTCTACATATCATTCATATTATCTTATTCTCTCTCCTAACTAAAAATTAACAAAAACAATAAATAGAATATCTGAATATGCAATAATTCTATCACTTTATCTTTAAATATCATTCAAAAAGATTAGTACAACTAAGTCCACGAGACAAAAAGTATGACCATTGTTCAGATAAACTAATACTGGTTTATCATATGTGTAATTGACAAGCACAAATTCTCAAATGAGATTGCGTGTGACCGGCACAGTTCAACCTTTTTTTCCCCCTACCAATTGAAAACCTTAAAACAATCACTTAAAGACATAAAATATCATTCTAATACTTAAAACCCTTAATATAAGCTTTACTTTTACTTCTCCAAGGCTTAATGTCCGTACTCTAGGCCTTCACATATCTTCATCTAAGATTAAAATGATCAGCTATTCTCTTGAAAGACCGTATTCTTAATGTCTATTTATATTATCCTTAATGCCTACTTTAAGTATCTTAAATGTCTACTTATATCGTTCTTAATGCCTACTTACAATATTCTAAAAATATATTATGAACCGGCGCAATTAAAAATAGTTTCCCAAAGAGATCGTCTCTTACAAGAATTTGTGTAAAATGATTACTCTAAGACATTAAATATATACATTATGGGTTTAAAAATGTTAATCTTACAGACTTTAAATGCATATTTAAAGTCCAAAATGCTCATTTTAAACTATAAAATGACAACTGCAAATATTATTTTTTAAAAAAATTTTAAAATTTGAATTAATTTTTGTTAGTGTAGCGAGCTACAGGTAACTTCCTCTGGCAAGTAGCAACATTTGAGAAAAGATGAGTCGTTAACCTTGCACAGTTTTAAGGCAAGTGTTCATCTTTCAACTACATCTTTATTGTGAATGGTACATTTGAATGACCATCACTTATAGAACTAATAAATTGCACGTAACATGGACATCATTATTGCTTTATAAAACTGGTAAATTACACGTAACAATTAACATAGACATCTTCAG